>NC_051154.1:215349456-215583931 GCF_013339745.2 Dermacentor silvarum
GCCTTTGGCAACCCGTGCAAGCGCGTACGTACTGGCGCACGAAGTGATACATGCCGTGCCAGTAGAAACGCTGCCTCAGCCGAGTGTACGTTTTCAGAACGCCGGCGTGACCATTATGAGGAGCGTCATGGAAATAAGCGCATATGTCAGTACGCATGTGTCGTAGTATCACAAGCAGCCATTGTCGACCATCAGGCAAAAAATTTCTGCGGTAAAGGACGTTGTCGTGGACAGCAAAGTGAGCGGCTTGGCGACGAAGTGTTCGAGAAGAGGGTGTGATGGAGGGATCGTGGAGGAAATTCAGCATAGTTGAAAGCAGGGGATCCTTACGCTGCTCGGCCGGCATATCAGCGACGTTGATCGTCGACATGGATGCGAAGGGCGTTGACACTGAAGCCACATCGGAAGGTAGCGGTGATCGGGAAAGCGCATCGGCGTCGGAGTGCTTTCGGCCCGATCGGTAGACAACGCGGATGTTATATTCTTGTAAGCGAAGTGCCCAGCGGCCGAGGCGACCTGACGGATCTTTCAACGAGGACAGCCAGCAAAGGGCGTGGTGGTCGGTAACAATGTCAAAAGGGCGACCATATAGGTACGGACGAAATTTGACGAGAGCCCAAATAATGGCCAAGCACTCTTTCTCTGTGACAGAGTAGTTGGCTTCTGCCTTCTTTAAAGTGCGACTCGCATATGCGACGACGTACTCGTCGTAGCCGTCTTTCCGTTGCGCTAGGACTGCACCAAGTCCGATGCCACTGGCGTCCGTGTGTAGCTCTGTGGGCGCTGTCGGATCGTAGTGTCGAAGAATCGGCGGCGAAGTAAGTAGATGACGTAGTTGCTTGAAGGCGTCGTCACACGAAGTTGACCACGCGGAGATGCCGCTGCTAGCCGTAAGCAAATCGGTCAGTGGTGCGATAATAGTGGCAAAATTGCGCACAAAACGCCGAAAGTAAGAGCAGAGCCCTATAAAGCTGCGGAGTGCCTTAAGAGTGGTGGGCATCGGAAACTCTGAGACCGCGCGAAGCTTGGCTGGGTCAGGAAGTACACCATCCTTCAAAACAACGTGTCCCAATATTGTTAACTTGCGGGCAGCGAAACGGCACTTTTTGATGTTGAATTGGAGGCCGGCAGAGGTGATACACGTCAGGATCTCACGCAAGCGAACGAGGTGCGTCGGGAAATCGGGCGAAAACACGACAATATCATCAAGATAGCATAGACATGTTTTCCACTTGTAGTTACGAAGGATAGTGTCCATCATACGCTCGAAAGTAGCGGGCGCGTTGCAGAGCCCGAATGGCATTACAGTAAATTCATACAAGCCGTCGGGCGTGACGAAAGCGGTCTTCTCACAGTCGTCTTCAGCCATCGGCACTTGCCAATAGCCGGAGCGAAGATCCAAAGATGAGAAGTACTCCGCGCCTTGTAGGGAGTCGAGGGCGTCATCTATCCGAGGCAGCGGATACACATCTTTACGAGTTATCTTATTGAGCCGACGGTAATCCACACAGAAGCGTATTGAGCCGTCCTTCTTGCGTACTAATACTACAGGAGACGCCCAAGGACTCTGGGAAGGCCGAATGACGCCACGATGCAGCATATCGTCGACTTGCTCGGTAATGATTTGTCGCTCGGCTGCCGACACGCGGTATGGCCGCTGGCGTAATGGTGGATGGGAACCAGTGTGGATGCTGTGAGTGACGGTCGCCGTACGTCCCAGGGATGGTTGGTCGCAATCAAACGACGAGCGAAAATTCTGAAGAAGCGCGAGGACTTGCTGGCGGTACGCAGGTGGGAGATCGGCGTCCAAGGCAGATTCGAGAACGTCTGACGACGACGACAATGATGATGATGATGCGCACAGCAATGGAGAAGTGAGGGCGTCGAGCTCATAACAGGCCATGTCGTCGGAAGTATCGAGAATGTGAAGCGGGTCAAGGGGCTGAACACGACCAAGGGATTCTCCACGCAGTAAGGTCACAGGGGATTGAAGCGGGTTACACACAAGCATAGTGGATAATCCAGATACAGTGTTGAGGACGGCAAATGGTAGAGGGAGAGCCTTGCGACGTAGAAAAATAGGCGATGGTGTAAAAAGCACCGTAGCGTCTGGCGCGGCGGAACAAGATACGGGCACAAGAACCGACATTTCGGGTGGTATGTTCGTATCGGAGACAACTGTGAGCTTGGCGGCTTTACTTTCAGAAGGGTCAGGCAGCGAGGCTTCGGAAAGCGGGAAAAGCGCCACTTCGGCCCGAGCACAGTCGATGATGGCACGATGGTGAGACAAGAAGTCCCAGCCAAGAATGATGTCATGTGAACATGAAGGAAGCACGAAAAATTCAACAACATAAACTACGTCGGCAATGAGCACTCTTGCGGTACATTGAGCGAGCGGTGCTATATGCTGCGCACTCGCGGTACGCAGTAGCAAACCAGACAACGGCGTGGTGACCTTGCGGAGCTTACGACAAAGCTTTTCGTCCATAACAGAAACCGCAGCCCCAGTATCAATAAGCGCAATTGTGGCGGTTCCTTCAACCAAAACGTCCAGTAAATTGTGTGGCGACTGTGCAGGCCTTGTAGAAGTCGCGAAGCTGGCAGTTCGTGCCTGCAGAACTGCAGCAACTAGTTTCCCTCGCTAGGTGACCGGCGACGACGTAAGGGGGAAAGCGAGCGACGACGTGGTGACGGAGAACGATGGTTGCCGAAAGGGCGTCGAGAAGACGGCGGATACTCTGGGTCGGGATGCATGGAATGGCCGGTAGCATCGTGGGAATATCCATACCCAGGCGTTGAGACAGCAGGGTTAGAAGGTGGCATGCGACGATGGCAGAAGCGCGCGACATGGCCGGCGAAACCGCAAGCGAAACATATGGGTCGGTTGTCGCGTGTGCGCCAAGGGTTCTGAATTGGGCTTCGAGGCGGAATAGGAGGCGACACGGGAGTTGGCACTGCTTGAGGTCGCACTGTCGCAGGAAATGCGAATGTCGGCGGCGCAGGTCGCGCTGCGACTGCAGCATAGGTCAGAGGTGCCGCCACGGGAGGACATGGTTGAGCCAAAGGTAGCGAGTCGGCAAGTTCCTCGCGAATGGCTCTCCTAATGGGAGCAGCCAGAGATGTGTCAGGCTGTAGGGGTCGATCGCTGAGAGGCAGCATAGACAGTTGGCGCGCCACCTCCTCACGAATAAAATCCTTAATCTGAACGGAGAGTGAGGATTCAGGCGAGGAGTTGGAGGGAAGCGTGAGGCCCGAGAGAGAGTGGCCGGGTGCAACAGCGCTGCGTGCAAGGACCCTCTGGCGACGCAGCTCATCGAAGTGACGACAGCTGCGACAGATGAAGGGTTTCGCGCGAGAAGCATTTGAAATGCATCGTCCTCGATGCCCTTGAGGATGTGCTTCACCTTGTCCTCTTCACTCATGGTAGAATCGACGCGGGCGCAAATATCGACGACATCCTCTATGTAGCTGGTGTACGTCTCGCCGGGCTGTTGAGCGCGCTGGCGTAGACGCTGTTCAGCACGGAGCTTTCGTAAGGCTGGGCGGCCGAAGACTTCCGTGAATGCTGCCTTGAAAGCGGACCAGGTTTGGAGGTCCCGCTCATAATTGCGGAACCAGAGGTTCGCAACGTCAGCAAGATAGAAGATGACGGAACGTAACTTCGTCGGGTCATCCCACTTGTTGTTCTCACTGACGCGCTCATAGGTAGAGAGCCAATCTTCCACGTCAGTCTCACCGGCTCCGCTGAAGACGGGGGGGTCCCGCTGCCGCTGGACGGCACCGCAAATGATGGGCGCGGCGGAAGCTGCTGGCGGATTGTCGGTAGGCTCGAGCATGGTAGCGGCTGAAGCAGTCGGCAACGTTCGGCTGCGAAGTTCCAGGGTGAGGTCGGGGATTGCAGCACCTTCCACCAAATGTGATATGACGATTTATTAGACGTCTCACGCAATCGAGGCAGTCCACGAACGCTGATGGTGCGCACAGCGACAGACGCAAGAGCACTTCTTCCTCTTCTTCACTACAATTTCAATATTTTGTGCAAGTAATGTCCGCCTCTTCGAGTAGGCCAGCTCATTAACTAAAATTGGGCTATCTGCCACAGGCAACCTTAAATAAATTTTGAAAGTGTTCGCTGAAACACCCTGTATACTTCACGTATTATGTTACATATGTCTCACTAGAAGTTGTCCCTAGCCTAATGCCTAGTAGGCTTACATGGAAACTCATCCAATGTCATGTATACTCTGAGAACATACAAAGTGACTCAATAACAGCCCTTTCTTAAGTTTAAATGTCATAGAAAAAAAACAGACCTGGTACTTTTCTGAGACAGGGTATATCTACTACGTGCCCAAGCACTCGCGCATGCTCGATGGCGTAATGGGACCGCAGTTTGGGCATCGCCCGATGGGTGGCACTTCCTACAAAGCGAATCTTGAAACTGGGGCCGAACTTCCAATGCCTTGTGTGAAGAACTGTTGGTTATTGACCGGCCATTCCTGCTAATATTTTCTTTGCCGTCACTATTGGCTGGCACCTCTTCTTGTAAACCACGCTAGCGTATGAACTGTTACGTGAACACGTGCACTGCTCCTGTTGCACTGCTGCGCTGTCACAAAGAGTTCATGCCGCCATGCAGGGTACTTGGCCTATACAAACTCAAAGTAATAGTTTAAAAACTTGCTATATAACCGCAGCCATCGCTGCTAAAATTAACGCTGCGATGTGCGGGGGTCGGACAGCAGTAGTGTGACAATCGAAGATAACCACTAAACAACAAAACAAAGAATTAAAAGCGCCTATACATCATCAAACGGCGGTGTGTATACCGGGGCCTTCTGGAGTCACCCAGAGATATATAGATAGAGATGGTAGGAAGAAAGCAATAGGAGAAAATACACAGATTGAACTCTTTTGCACGAGAAAGTCACCGCCACTCAAGCTGCGTTGAAAAGCTGAAATTTTTTTCTTCAAATTATTTTTACTAATAATAACATCAGCAGCCTTACTGCAGTGCCAGTATTCAGGAAATGATAAGGCAGTGCGAATGATGCACAAATAACTGCATGTGCATTACGCAATGTTCGTGCGAATAATGATAAAGATATAAAGGCGTGCAGACCGAAAACACAACCTCACCGAGGACCGGTTCTTGAGACAGTTCGCCGTCCGATAGAAGACAAAAAATTCTATCGAGCCGATGGCACCTCTGCATAAGGCTTTGTCTCATCGCCACCGTGTCTCATTCCGTAATCAGGAAAATGGCTCAGCACCTTCCTCTTGGTTTAAGCCGACGGCAGTGTAGCCGATACCGGCTGTTCCTTTCGTTTCTTTGTGTTTCACTTTCCCGTCCCAGTGGAACAGGGGGATTCCTTCCGACGGCGACGAATGATTTTTGGTGCTGCCTGCTCCGGCCTGTTCCTTTCTTCAGCAAACCGCCGCCATTATGGCCGTCGCGTACCCCGCTCTGCTTTTCTTGCTACTTGTGGTCCCCGCAGTGAGTTCCCAAATTGCACCGGTATCACTAACAGGCGCCGGTAGCAAGAACTTGATGGACGACGTGGAGCGGCTGTTGAACTCGCTGGTGCGAAGCGCGATGCCGTCGATCTCCGATCTCATGGGAAATAGCAACGTGAGCACCGCCTGCACCGCGAGCATCTTCAAAGGATTCCTGGCACTTAGGAACCATGAGCCCTGGGTCCTCAGAAGTGAGTGGTGCACGCCGGGAGACGCTGCAGCGGGCAAAGGCGAGGTGTAGTAGGACTTTCACGAGGCCAACACTAACGCCTCTAAAGAACCCGAACATTTCATTTATTTTACTGTCGCTTTAGCGCTAAATGAAAGCAACGAGAGATGTGTTATTTTTTTTTTACATGTGATGTAATTTCACCTTTAGTGTCCGGATGTTGCTTACTACTACAGTAGATAGTGCGTCGAAGTCGACATCCTTGTCACGAAACGCAGTCAAGGTCACGTATCTGCAGAGCGATATCTTGACCATCGGTATGATTTGCCGCCATCAAATTGACATTCTTTTAGTCACAAGCAGAACTCCTCGTTCAGGCGTTCATTAGTGCTAGTACTGTAGTAGTAGCTGCTATGAGAAGTGGCTCCCCTGTGCACTCGATCAGTGTTATCTCCAAAATGAATTCTAGTATGTCGAGGTTATATCCTGGGGAAGAATTTTCTTTCTATAAATCATCACCCCTTTGGATGCCTTGATTGATAGCTAGCAAAATCGATTAAAGAGTAGGTGTATTGTTTACTGTACAAGTGGCCGACTCATCGTATAAATTTTTTTCCAGCTCCGTCCAGTCATATCGTCCGAACGAGGTTATTTGGAGCTCGCGGTCTTCCCTGCAACTTGGCACCCTACCACTTTTCCGCTATAAAAAATAAAAATGAAAAAAAAACAAAACATATATATATATATATATATATATATCCGCGAAAATTGACTAATATTAGCAGTAGACCGTTCTCCAATTTGGTTCTTGATAAACCATGTTAACTGAACAGGGAGAAGGACTGCTTTGTTTTTGGCAGCAGACCAAACAATGTAAAGGGTGCACGGGTGCCTATAGCTCTTTTAATTGCTTTTAGAACCTTAGTGTGTTTTGCGCTTTTAGTTAGTAACAACAAAACGAAGAAACCAACAATGAAGCCAGTGAAATTGCATAAGAGAAGTTACTTGTTATGGTTAATTTATATGTAGAAATAACCAGATAAAGGGAAATGAAAGTGGACGAAAAGAGAGCTTGCCTCTGGCGGGAGCCGAATCCAACTCTTCCGCATTACGCGTTGAGGGCTTTACCAAATTAAGCTGCCGCGGCTGCCATCCTCCCGTCCAGCCAGAGCCACTCATGGCCAAGGCATCCGTTGCCTTGGCCTGAGCGGCACAGGCTTAAGCTTCCAGGGCACACACAAATACCCCCCCCCCCCCCCCCTTTTCTTTTTGTAACACGCGTAATGCGGAAAATTTAGGTTCGGCTCCCACCTATACGGCAAGTTACCCTTTCGTGCTGTATCATTTCCGTTTACCTTATGATTTCCATATTTAATTTAAACGTAACAATAAACTTCACATATGCTTTCTCTGGCGTCATTCTATGTTTCTTCGAGTGTATAATACCCCTGTTACACGGGCACTATAACGGCCGTTAAGGAAAACGGCAGTTTCTCTTAACGGCCGTCAGGCGGAGTTACACAGCAACGCGAGCTAAAACCCCTACATTTATAAAAGTAGCGCCATCCACTTGCCTCCTCCTCCGTTCCACTATCGCGCTCGGCGCGACCAGCGCGATCGAGGCGCGATATCGACAGTGGCGCCGCCTGCGTCGGGCCTGCCGTGGCAGACGACAGCTAACGCGCTACCACAGGAAATCCGAGGAAAACTTCGATCGCGCCCTGCGGAGACGTTTTTGAGGCGCGATTTTGCTTCATCAGTCAGTAACTGGTCTTAATAATGCCGTTTTGGAAGTAGCAACGCGACGATGCGAGACGGCGCAAATATCAAGTGTGCAGCAAGCGTTTGCGCACGCCGGATGGTAAACAAAAAAAGCCTTTTGCCCTCGCCTTGTCGGTTGCGGCAACTTAAGGCGCAGCAGCATGCCATCACAACGAAGTTCTTGTCCCTAACACGTTTGATCCGTTTGTGCGTACAGCACTTTCGTCGCACAGGCCCGAGAATGGCAGTCGGAGCGCGCTGGAAAGAAAAAAATATACAAAAGCGCGACGCGAACTTCCACGTGACACGGATTGGCCAATGGGGGAGCGGAGGAGGCTGGGGCGACAGGAGGCGGCTAAGAGAGGGCGAGGAGGAAGCGCCGGGGTGAGCGCGGTGGCGGCAAGATCTAAGAATGGCGCTACTTTTATAAATATAGAGATTTTTCTCCGGCGATGGACCCCTGGCAGCCTAGCCCCGGGCACCAACAGCCATATCCGTTGGACATATAAAGTTTATTCCTATCCTATAAATATAGGGGCTTTAACGCGAGCGCCGTTGCCATGTAATGGCGACTGACGCCAACGGAGCTCGCCTGTCTCCGTTCCGCCGCTGTTTCCGTCCGTTCCGTCATCCAATAGGCAAGATGCCAGCCACCAGCAGCAACGGGTCCCCGCTGCAGGCGAGCAACTCTTGCAAATACATTAAAAAACACACTGTACAGCGTGTAGCGAAGAAAGTAATCAGAGAAACATTTTTTTTCGAATTGGCGAGGTAAAAATTTTAAGAGTCACGTGATAAATCGTCCAAACGGAAGTGAACCGACTGAACATGGAAAGTTCTGTGTGAGCGCAGCCACCACCAGACGTTCCCACGGCCGTTACGGCGTTCAACTGCCGTTTGCGTTAACGGCCGTTGCAAGTGCCCGTGTAACACGGGTATATGAATAACAAAAAATCGAGCCCCTCGGATGCACGTATCCTTGTGCCCTACTTCTCCCTGCCTTTCTATGCACCCTTTCTCTCTCTCCCTCTTGCTCATTGCACTTTTATGGTCATTGTGCTTCTGGGGTCTCAGTGTCTGGTGACGATAACAAATTATTAGCGCGCTCACCTTTTGAAACGCGAAGAGGAAACGTGGAAAAGCTCGTCACGTCGAAACCACTTTACCGCCCGCGCGCAAACGTAGGCATCATGATAGCTTTCTGCTATGGTCCCTAGATGGCGCCGCGATGCTGTATTCATGCTGTATTCATGGCGGGTTTGGAAGTTAACCAAAGATCAGTAGGCCGGTTGGCTTTGGGAGCACACGGTAATACGACAAATGAGGCAGTGCATGGAGACATGGGTCGGGCGTCTTTTGAAGTCAGAGAAGCACAAAGCAAAATTAGTTTTGAAGAAAGGCTCAGGAACATGGATGAAAATAAATGGGCGGCTAAAGTGCACAAGTATCTCTACATGAAAAGCGTGGACACAGAATGGAGGAAGAGGTCAAGGAAGTTGGCAACCAAGTACAGGATAATCGAAACTGTAAATAGACAACCAGGGGTCATCAGAAAGAAAGTGAGAGAAATAGAGACCGTGAATTGGATGCAAAGAATGGAAACGAAAAGGACAATGGAGATTTACAAGAATGAGAACAAAGAAATTAGAAGGGAAAATCTGTACGGTAACACAAAGGGCAGTGCCTTGCTATTTGAGGCTCGAGCCGGTTGCCTAAGGACCAAAACACACCGGAGCAAATATTCGGAACTAGATGAGGCATGTGTATGCTGCAGTAAAAATCCAGAGACCACTCAGCACATCCTAATGGAATGCGACGGGATCCACCCAGCGAGAACCGTAGGTAACGTGCAACTCCCAGAAGCGCTTGGGTTTAAAGTGGAAGAAAACATAAACAGATCAGCCGTAGAGATCAGCAAGAGGCGATTAGAGTACTGGTGGAAAAAAAGCAGGGAAAAGATGGATACGACCTGATCTCTTAAAATCATAGGCAGCGGTACAAGCTAAATTTTTGAAAAAGAAAGATAATGAGAGGTATACAAAAACGCTAGATAAAGAACATGTGCAGTATACCTGATTAAATCAAGCAGGCTAGGTGACTATTTGTCGCCAACCCGTTTCAAAGGGGATGCCAATAAATCATCATCATCATCATCATCATGCTGGGTGGCACACATGGAGGAAATTTAAACAACCTAGAGGGGGAGCAGGCAGCTGCAGGCTTAGCTTAGAGAGTGATCAAGAGAATGAAATGACGCTTCATTGTGCAACCCCTGAGGGAGCTTGGCGAAGCGTCGAGGCTGATCCTAACATACAAGGGGAAATGAGTGTAGGGAAAGAGAGCCTCAGTCTTCGATGGTTAGTTACGTAGTTATTTTATGAGGCAACACTCAGAGCGCAGAAGTTCGAGTTCCAAGGGGCGAGAGAAGGTTCGTTTATTCGGGGAAATGCACAATGGCTTCAGACAAGATCAATGACTGGAATTTAAATTGTTCTCTGTAACGCAGTGTATTGGCATTGTTGAATACGAGAAGCGATATGTGTGGGTGGCATTCCTGGATATTCGAGGCACATACTATAACATGAACCATTCCAAAATTATTGGGAACCATTTCTTGGAGGAAGATATGAGTAGCAGGGAGATATGAGGAGAAGAAATATATACATGTGGGGGCCTCGTACTCCGCAGCTTAACTACTGAGTTCTGCTGCTGAGCCCTAGGTCCGCGGATTAGTTTCCCAGCAGTGGCTGCTGCATTTCGATAGGGGCGGAATGCTAAAACGGCCGCGTACCGAGCTTTGGGTGCGTGTTCCGGAGCCTAGGTGGCGAACAATAATCCGGAGTCCCACACTACTTGGCATCTCGCACAGTCCCAGTGTTTCTTTGGGACAGTAAACCAGATTAGTCAATCATTGCGTCAGTATTGAAAAGCCAACAGGACTAATTGCTAGTGGTATCTATACTGCTATGAGGCGACGACGCAATGCGTAGATGCTCGGGGCTAAATGACGAAATCAGACTCCGACGGGCTTGAAACAATTTCTTATCGCTCAATTTCTTGAAAACTGAATTGACAGCAATCGTGTTCCGCAGTTATTTGCGCTAAGCTCCAACCTCTCATTGTTCAATGACTTTTGTCGCTCATATACAAGAACCGCGGGTGGACTTTACTAGTTGATAATTTTCCTAATTATATTGGTGCTAAACAAAGTTGCGTTTTCACCTATCGTAAAATGCGTCAAGAAATAGTTGCTCGAAAACCTCTGAGTTCCTTCTTGAAGTTTTTTTTCAGCAGTAGTCATCTAATATACAACCGTATAGGTAGATCTTTGGTTTCCGGGTTGGCATTTGCTATCTAACATACTGATATGTTCTAATTAAAGGAAGTTGTAGATAGAAAGTCTGGTACTGTCACTAAAGATGAATGAGCTCTTATCTATGATATACACCAACAACAATAACACCAACAACAATAGAACGAAAATTAAAGGAGAGAAGCAAGAGACCGAGAAAGAAAGAAAGTGCAGGCAAGGAGGTTAACCAGACGAAAGTTTTGGTTTGCTATCCTGCATTTGAGAGAAGCAAACTATATATTAGGCAGTAGTACTATAGGCTAACTAGAAGTTGTATGACGGACAAGTAAAAAACGGAAGTGTCCTACAGAAAATTTATGCCATGGACGAAAGAACAGCCTTTTCATACCCAGACTCATCTGTCTTCTTACATCACCAATAATAAAACTTTTTTGTGGCGGCTTAGACATGTTAAAGGGGGGGGGGGGGGGGGGGAGTGTTCGCAGAATTTTCACTCCCGTAAAATGCCGGGTGCCGAGTCACCTCAGCGCATTTTGGAGGCAATGTTGTTCGGTGTCAAAGCTTTGTAATCGGTGGAGAGGTGCTCTGCGATTTTTTTTTGGTCGTAGATGGGTGAGTTGGTTATTTCAGTCAAGAACAAGTATGAATTATCCCAGGCTACCACAAGCCACATGCAAAAAAAATAAATAAAAAATGAACAGGGCAGAAAAGACAGGAGTGTAATTTATGGTAGACCCCTTTTAAGTCATTCCTACACTGGTGGAACAGAAGCCGAAACTTAAAAGAACCTGGAAAAGCCTGACGGCGAATTTGCACGCCTATGTACAGAGCTACGATCCGTTAATAGTCACATGTGAGCGCATGGCTGACAGTATTGTTCATACTTAAACGTGATGTAGCTGGACAGACCAGCTTTGTTCAAGAACCACCGCAACATTCCAGTAGATTGCTATACGTTAGAAGCCGGTTGCCCAAGAATCTCTTGTTTCTGTGAATATAGTCTGTCGCCTGAGTGGCTTATGCTATCGACGAAAGTCTAGGCCTTCGTAGAACGGAAGATATATAATTACTTTATAGTCCATTCGCACTGAAAACTGTTGCACATATATGTGCACGTAATTTATAAAATTATGTGCTATGTATGTGTGCACATAAAATTATATGCCCACATACGGGCACCTAATTTTACTTGATGCAACTGTTGCATGTCGTGCTGCGAGCCATTGTTTGATGTTTATTGTTTAATGTACTTTTTTCCCCGTTTCCTTCTTTCCAAGTAAAAATCTATAACATGTGTTTTCTGGCGAGAGTTATTAGCAGGTAAATAATCATAAAAAAATACCGACGACTTCATCGCAGAACGGTACTTATCGCTCAATTTACGTATCACGTATAGCAGCGCACGTTTCTGTCTCAAAGCAGCGTAGCGTTCCATGCTTTCAGGGGAGCGACTGTGTGTATGTTCGCGAAGCGAAAAGAGCAGCTTTGTTCTTTTGGCATTCACTTAGCAGAACCATGCTGAAAATGCGGGGCAGGGCCTTCAAGGAACGAGGAGCACGCGTTGAAGACGGTGTCCTGGGGCTATTTACTTTGTGGTGACCGCGGGGGATCCTGGCGGCTTTCGCGGTAACACGCATTTACCGCAGACACTTTCCTCGACGAGTATAGAAGCGTAGCACGTGCGTCTTGCATTTCTTGCGTTTGTTTTCACTACTCGTTCCTTTCCGTCCTCGTATTGCTCCGCCACACCTCCGCGCACATCCGTGAAGTGATCGGAACATGTGAACCGGCGTTGTGCGCCATCCGGCAATTGACACATGATCGTGTTAGACAGTACAAGCCTTAGTATGATGCCATCCGAATAAACGACACAATAATCTCCGCAAATTGCGTGGACGCCTAAGCATGCGTGCACGGTCCAGAGTTAAGTGACCCCGAACTCGCTTTCAGAAAATAATAGCTTCAAGTATAGCCGGCATCAGACGTTACGCGTCGAGGGAAAGAACGTCAGCTCCTTTTATTGAAACGGCGGTTCGCTGGGTTGCGAAACACTCGAGGTAGAAGCCGCTAATTTGCTGGCGACGCGTGGCGGGGTTCTAGCGCATGCTCATATATGCATATGTGCTGATGATCGTAGTCCAAGTTCAACGCATTGAATGATTAGCGATTGCAAGTGATAGATAAAAATTGGCGGTGCATCCATCCTTTACAGCTGATTGGCGACTTTAGTGCTATGAGTAATCTATCTTACGGTTTATGGGTAATTGTTGATGATATGTCTTATATAATGATTCTTATGAAAGGCGGCACACACCAAGTGAAACATACCCCTTCACCCAAGTTGGCGTCAAAGAGGTTTGTTGGGGAGTGCCACATGGCCAGTGGCAAAAGATCCTGTGGCCCAAGTTGGCATCAAATAAGTTCATTAATCGGAAGAAATGGAGCTGGGCCGGCCATGTAATGCGTAGGATGGATAACCGGTGTACCATTAGGGTTACAGAATGGATACCAAGAGAAGGGAAGCGCAGTCGAGGACGGCTGAAAACCAGGTGGGATGCTGAAGTTAGGAAATTTCAGGCGCAAGTTGGAATACGCTAGCGCAAGACAGGGGTAATTGGAGATCTCAGGGAGAGGCCTTCGTCCTGCAGTGGACATAAATATAGGCTGATGATGAAGTTCATTGAAGATCGGCACATGCCCATGTGACCGAAGTTGGCGTCAAGGAGGTTCATTAAAGAGCACCACGTACCCAAGGTTACATACGCAGTGACCAAAGTTGGTCCAATGGCTGGTTTTGAACCCGGTTCCCTCGGCACAGCAGCCTGATGTTCTCCCCATTTGACGGTGGACTACCGAGTGACCCAAATTGGGTGAAACTAGGGTGCAATTCCCAAAGAATGCTAAAAGCATTAATATTTTTCACTCGAAACGAAACCCGAGACAAGATGGAAATGTCAAGCAGTTGCGTGCACTGGCACGCTCCCGCTGATAGACTGACGTATTGGATGTTTTACTGGCATTCGCACAAAACGCCAATGATTGCAAAATAATAAAAATAAGTCATGTTCTTGATAGATTTCGGGTTTTAGCGAATGGCATAGGGGGTGTGTACAGTCGTGCTGAGTTGAGACGATGAGGTGTTTCGACGCCGTGCGTTGCCGACAATGAACACATGAAAATGAATTTGCCAGACACAAATATCTTTCGTGTTGTGAGGCATGACGTTTCGGACCTCTATAGAAAGCACTGCGGATGGCTCCACGCTAGTGTTGCGTTGGCCGTGACGATAACTGCGGATATTCACATCCCTAAGACAGAATGTGACATTGTGCTTATTTGGAGTGTTTTCTTTCCCGTTCGGCAATTAGAGTGAAGTTGCAGGCAAACCTTTTGAAATGAGAGGTAGCGCAGAAGCAAGTTACTGCAAGATACCAGCGCAGTATGACGCAGTATTGCATACTTGTTCGGTGAGAGACAGATTCGTTTTGTTTTCGGCGAGCTCCTCACTCCTGCCTTCTTAAACACGAAGGCAGATAACACAACTTTCGTAATACCAGGCTGATGAAAAGGCTGTATGTCGGTGGTTTTCTTGAGATTGTTTCTCAATATCGAGGGGTGAAGGCCTAGCCTATGGTCACACAGAGGCAGCTCGTGATGTCACTGCAACGGAACCACGGCACCATCTGTCCCAGCTACTGCAAAACTCGGTGAAGCACGCCGCGCGGTGACAGATAGTGGCGCGCGTCGACGCAGCCGCCACGCACTTGTAATTAGAGAGCTTTAGGTTATGGGGGATGCACACGTGCAACAGCGTTTCTAAATTAAACGCACGATACGCTAATGCTTACTATACCTTTCCAAACGGTGTGTTCTTCTAGTGAGATAGTATAATGTGGGCGGAGAATCGAGCAGGTAGAGGTCGGCGTTGGAGTTTGACGCAGATAGAAAATCCTCTGGGCAGGCGTTATTGAAAAGCGCCGAGCCTTACAATATCTTCGTGTATTAGTGGCCACCTTTTCTTTGGTAAGTGCGAATTTAATTACAAACTCCGCTGCCATTTATGGAATAGCTCTATTGCAGTTTGTCGAAGAGCGCTGTTTCAGAGGAACGAGTGGAAAGCTGACGCCATTTCTGGGACGGCGGGATTCTCTGCGTGCAGTGCTCCTCTCCAACGGCCTGCTGCCGGCCAACATCTTGGAAGGCAGCCTGGTGAGCGTCGGCTCCTACTCTCAGTGTCTCAAGGCGCGCGTTCTGGATGACCAGGGCCGTATCAAATTCAAGGGCCAGTACTGCTCCCTCTTCATCAAGCCCGCCAGGCTCTTGCTCAGGACTGTCGTCGAGAGATTCCACATGGCCAGCGAACTTACGGTGAGATCAGTCGGCGGACGCGCTTTCTTGGGCATGATACACAGTGCACACGTCGCTCCAGGCTGTAAACTACGGTGGTGGCTAACGTCCTGGAGGTCGCTTATTTTGTTGCCGGGCGCATTATGCCGGGTGTTGCGTGCGAAATTTCAATCCCATAATGCCGGCATTGACATATCCGCAAAGAAATATTTTTTGGGCAGCAGTTTATTTGTGGTAGTGAGCGTCATTATGAAAGGGGGGTGGGGGGAAGGGAGACAGACACGAATGAAGTTATGATTTTGTAGTTCTCAGCTACATATATATTTTAAATAATCATTGCAATACGCGTTTTGCAATGATTAAGTCGGCCGTGGGAGCATGAAGAGGATTTTGTTGGCTGCGAGCGGGTCCACTTTGCAAGAATTGCCGGCAATTTCTCCATCCGAGCGCCAACTTTCAGCAGAAATTAAATACTTAAAATTTGTAGCAACGATTCAGTGTGTCATCATTTAGAAGTGCCGCGTGATAAAGGCAAACGTGACGATGCGCACAGCCAGGCATAACAGCACGCAAGTCCGCGGCTTGATACTCGGACTCTCAGGCACACTTTCTTCAAGACATGTGTCAAACCAGCTATATCCACGTAGAATAGCCCAATGACAGAGCGCTACAAAGCGAAGACAAAGAGAAGAATTGCACCTTGCTACACCAAATGCCACGAGATGACAATTATGGTCAATGAATCACATTGTTGAGTAGTATTGGTGTTTTTTTAAGATTATAAAAGTTCCCGCTACAGTGTTACACTATGGGCCCTTTTTCTGTACTAAATATCTATACTTCTGTATCTGCACTAAGTATTCTACTTCAACTTCTAGTGACATACGCTCTGATGAGTTGGTGTTGTATGTGGTTTACTAACATGTGGTTTACAAGTGGCCGTATAAAGCCAGCCATAGATGCTAGAGGAGCCTCGTGATAAGCCATCACGTCCACCGCACATAGGAAAGCTTCATACACTGGTCGACGTAGGCTATACAGCCGAGTACAGAAGCTCGATGTGTGTGTGTGTGTGTGTGTGTGTGCGCGCACACACACACACACACACACACACACACACACACACACACACACACACACACACACACACACACACACACACACACACACACACACACACACACACACACACACACACACACACACACACACACACACACACACACACACCACACACACACACACACACACACACACACACACACACACACACACACACACACACACACACACACACACACACACACACACACACACACACCACACACACACACACACACACACACACACACACACACACACACACACACACACACACACACACACACACACACACACACACACACACACACACACACACACATGCGCAATGATATACATAACCACACAGACTCGCATCACTGGAGACACTTCGCTTGTGGTAAAAAAAAATTTGGAGGACGCTTAAGCTTCGCTTTTATTAGTGGAACCCGATAGCATTCAAAGATCCCTGACTGCTTCTCACGCTTACCGACAACTGCAGCGTAAGCAACCGTAAGGGTTACCGGGAAACACTAGCGGCGAACGCTATGCACGAAGGCGAGCTTTCTGGTAGAAAGCTCGCCTTGCGTGGGGCGATCCCGGAGATATTGCACAGTTGCCCCCCCCCCCCCCCCCCCCAAAAAAAAAAAAAACAAAAACAAAAAAAAAAAACATAAAAAATCAAGAAAGTGTATAATTTTCAGGTGTCCGTTTTTGTTTAGTACGTTTAATATTGCAGTCTGAGAAGATTTAACATAAAAGGCATGCGCTGTGGGTGTTTGTGGATTGTCATTCTCAAAATTCCGAGGAATAGCTTTGCGGGCCTGCGTGCTTGGGGATGATTTTCTCGGTCGCGGGCGCCAAAGCCGACGCCGACGCCGGATTTTCTGCGACACGGGACCAACGCTGTCGCGTTAAAAAGCGCGCAGCCTGGATGGATGGATGAGTGAATGCTGTGATCGTCGCCTTTGAAATGGGGTGGTCGGTTGCGTCACCAAGCTCTAGCTCTTATGTTGCCTTATGTCCTACCTATATTTTTGAGAAAACCCACAAATACAAAGAATTCCAAGCATCAAACTTGTGAACCCTTTCTGGGAACTCTGTTTCTGTACGTCTCCGTTGTTTTTGGTTCCCTACTTTTCTGCCACCAAACCTTCAACCGCCTCTTACTAATCACTATAGCGCACATGTTTACTTCCCGCCTGCTATCCCTGAACCCAAGAACTTCAAGGAGACCAGATGAGCCTAAACCGGCAGCTGGGTAGATATCTTCACATTCTAATAAAACACGTTCCATCGTTTCCCTAGTTTTACCGCAGCAAGCACACGCGACTTCGTCCTTGTTGTACCTCGCTTCATCCTGATCTCGCTTCGAAAAGTAAGGAGCTTCCCTTTGAGTTATCAAGCACTGTAAATTGTTTGTTTCCTGATTTTTTTTTCCTTTGAGGTAGTTGCTCACAGCAGGTTTCTTTTCCATTGGCGCCACCCATGAGGTTGTATCAGCCTCTCTCACTTTGCGTTTGACGTTCTCTGTTGCCATGTTTCTGGCCATACCGGTCGCGCGCCTACTTGCTGGTAAGCTTTCGAGTTCTTTTTCTCCACTGCGAGGCAATGTTTTTAATGTAAAAATATCTGAACTCTCGCAACCCAATTACTTTCTTCCATATTCCTCAGTCGTTCTTCCAAATCAATTTTACTCTGAGCTTCCCTACTGCAACACTTGTTCAGCCCATATCGCCCTGCACAGCTTCATTAGTAGTCTTCCCGTGAGCGCCCAATGCGAGGCGTCCCACTTACCTTTGGTTGCCGTCGAGTCCTGATTGTACCCCCGACTTGAGCATAACGCTCATACAGACGCCACTACGTTTCTGTTTTGCATGCGCAAAGCCAGTAATAGGCAACAGCTAGGTCATGAAAAGATCCAACAAAAGAAAAGCGACAGCAGACGACAGCCATCATCGTCTTATGACCTGCCTGGTAATGCTCATTCTAAATCTCGTAAGATCAGACCTGGGAGAAATGACGTCACTCACGTCTTTCAGTAGCGTCGTGTGAGGTTATTTCTATATTTTCCTCCTCTCACTTAAGAAAGACTTCAAGGCGTTCGTGAATTCAGCGCAAGAATTTTCTTCCAGCCGGCGACGCTCTTACGGTGCTCTGCGCCTGCTGCGCAGTAGTCAAGTCAACATGACGGTATGTAAAAGCCGGCCACGGTAAAGTTCCTATACCTTCGGAGAACTACAGCGATCCTTTAATCAACGCCGCTTCTCTCTATGCTGTATCTCCGATTGGACGGTGATAGCCCGCGCTTTCACTTCTTCATATTTTGTTTTCTTTCCGCCTCAGAGCCATGTTGAAAGTCACTCTGCGCAGCCGCGGTCGCCGGCGGCGGCGGCGGCGCGCGCTCGGCCTGAAAGCTTCAAAGGGACTTTTAGGGGCGCTACCGTCGACTTGATTACGCAAGCAAAAAGTAAAGAAAAAACAAGCGCTTTAGGAGACGAGGCGGCGGAGGAAAGAGTCGATGGCGGTACTTTTACTACATAGGAATTTGAGGTCACAGTGGCCTGGTATGGCGAAGCGAACAATGTGAAGCGTGCACGACGCAGAGCGTGGTCACTAAAACGCGTCGTATCAGCAAGATCAGCATTTGCGTCGCTCTAATTTTGCTGCCGTGTGTGCTCTCTCAGTGGCGCACACTTATATCACTTAATTCAGTGTATTTGGACGAAGCTACGACCTTTTTTTGTATTTAGTGGTGTAAGTGCATATCGTATGGATTGTTCTGAAGGAATGAACGAACGCCACATCAAGGTCGTGGTGCTTGCAGTCATTCGGCTGACAACTCACAAATTATTTGATTTGTATGGAACTGCCATATTTACGTTCAGCCATAGCACACGCATCTGATACTCCTCAGAGTCGCTTCGACTCTGCTTTACTGATAGTTCCGGTTTTATATGTTCTAATTATCCACAAGAAAAGGGGAAAATACTTACCAAGATAGGGGTCAGGCAAGGAGACACAATCTCTCCAATGATATTCACTGCATGCTTAGAAGAAGTATTCAAGCCGTTACACTGGGAAGGATTAGGAGTGAAGATCAACGGCGAATATCTCAACAACTTTTAGCTTGGCAACTTGCGAATGACACTGTCCTGTTGAGCAATGCTGGAGCCACATTGCAACAACTGGTTGAGGACGTAGGAGTAGGGTGAAAATTAATATGAACAAGACAAAGGTAATGTTGAACAGCCTGTCAAGCGAACAAGAATTCATGAACGGCAGTAAGCCTCTAGAGCGTGTGCAGGAGTTAGTTTATCTAGGCCAGTTACTCACAGGGAAGACTGATCACGAGAAGGAAATTTACAGAAGAATGACAATGAATGGTAGCGTATACGGCCGGCATTACCAAATCATGACTGAGCGATCACCACTGTGTTTGACAAGAAAAGGATACAATGATTGGATTCTACCAGCACTAACATATGGGGCAGAAATTTGGATGTTAACAAAGAACCTTGAGAACGAGTTAAGCACCACTCAAGCAACCGATGTAACAAAAAATGTTAGGCCTACGTTCAGAGACAGGACGAGAGCGGTGTAGATCAGAAAGCAAACGAGGATAGCCGATATTCTAGTTGACATAAAGAGACAAAAATGGAGCTAGGCAGGCCACATAATTCGTAGGGCAGATAACCGGTGGACCATTAGAGCTGCAGAATGAATGCCAAGGGAAGGGAAGCGCAGTCGAAGATGGCATAAAATTAGGTGGGGTGATGAAATTGGGAAATTTGCGGGCGCACGTTAGATTCAGCTAGCGCAAGACGGGCACTTGAATATCGCGGGAAGAGGCCTTTGTCCAGCAGTGGACATAAAAATACGCTGATGACGTTTTACAAGATCCAAAATTTATCCGGAATTTTAAGACACTGTTGCTCTTGAGTCCCAGTTCACTTTGTACTGTGAGGCCGCATTCGCATGTTCACAGAACGCTGCCTGTCACCGCTTAGATACCACCACCCCCCGCTTGTCCTCGAATGATATGTGCAGTGATAGCTCCGAACGAAATGCGTCAGTGTAGCGAGATCGACTATTTGAACCAATTTGATCCGGAACCAGCTAGAATGTTGAACCGCTATGTGCTTGCCGTACAGTGCTGTGCAGTATTTTGACATGCACTTGAACGTGTGTTTTTATGAAGCTGGTAAATTTATGGAAACGTTGGCGCTGATCACTGTGCTCATGTTGACTGATTAGCCTTGACTTCTGTGAGGTTCCACTTGGGCTATGACAGACACCGTAGTTAGGGGCTCGAGGCCTTGACGTCACCAAACTATGATTTATTACCGAACCCCAAACTTGAAGTGTACGCGCTTTCGTGTATTTCGCCTCTGTTCGAATGCGGCCGCCCTGAACCTGCAAAACGGACTCTTGCCTTGGTGCGAGGCATCATCGTGTTTTATCAGCCGAAGAGGAGCCAAGAAGAAAGTGATGAACGCTGATACGACGTGAAAGTGTGATAGGCAGCGAACCTCATACGTGCGAATCTTACTAGCGAAATTTTTTGTCATAATTTTGGGAGCGCCGGTAGCCACGGCTTCTTTCTGCATTTCCCTTTCAGGGCTGCTTTCGTAGCTCTCCGTGCCCTCGACAGGGATCCTATGCGAAGGGGGCGCGCGTTTTGTTGTCGGTTGGCGCTCGACGACATCATCGACAAGCACCTTAAACGGTACCGGCTGCCGAGGGAACTGATATTGAGAATATATGCGCGGAATTATAACCGCACCTGCAACTATGTGCAGCGCGATCCCATACCATAGCGATGAACGCAAGGGTGCTGTTGGCCTTGCCTTGAGGTCACATTAACTATTTATTATGCAGCTTTCTTTTTTTCCTTTCCCTAATTAGTATCGAAATAGACATATTTAATCAGTTCGTAATATTGCGGTGGTGGTGTTGATATTGCTACAGGAGGGGTCAGCCTGGCCGACCTGGCCGGCAGTCGCTCCGCCTGAGCGTCTCTTTCTGCGCCAAATATGTCGCTGTGTGTCCATCAGCCATGTCCCTCGCATAAATGTGAGAAGAATGAGTGACAGTTCACACTGCCATACTTTTGACGGCGGTGCGGTGAATGGGCGGTTGCGCTTGTCGGCGCGGTAGCTGACGCCCGGAACAGGAAGCTGTCGCAGAGGGGTGTGCAGCGATTTGCCGTGAGAATGTAGCCTCAACTACAGACGCATGATATGCAATCGTGCTATCAGCTGACTGCGCTTCAATCTTGTCGTTTAATCCGAGCTTTGTTTCTTCCTCGCTCTCATAGAGTGACGTAATGCGGTGCCACCTCTGTTGCACCGTTAGCGTAAGAACTTTTTGGCTGTGAAATTGCGTAAGAACGGCCCCGCTCAGTGAATTCTGTCCCGGCTCTTTGTTTTCGTCAACCGTGGAGGCCTCTTCCTGGTGATGACTACATCGGACGCCGCATTACCATCAGGTCGAGGGCCCGTATTCACAAACAAGTTCCTACGCTATAACTGTTCGTAAGGGCATATGCCAGCCATTCGTGATCTTAGACGCAATTTTGGGGAAGGCTGCCAGTTACTGGCTAATAGCTTTGCTTATTGGGCCCCAGGAGTGCAACGTCGACGAGGGGACCTGATGGGTGACTGCAATTCTCTTAACTTAAAAGGCGTGTACATGGCAGAGGGAGTAGGAGGCGGAAGGAAAAACGGCCGTTCCACTGACGTTCCGATTAGGTAGCCATCTGCAATGTCCTCGGCCAGAAATTCTATAGACTCAAGTCAACCGCGGAGCAGATCTAAAAGAATTCGTGAGACTTTCACGCTTTACCTCCGTTCAAGGCCTTACTCGGGCACTCTAGAGCAAGTACTAATTGTAACATCAATGTTAGGTTTTAATTTATAATGGCAGCTGTGTAGCTTGCCCTTAATGACGATTAAAGACACTCCGCTTCTTGCGGAGTATGCATGCATATCTATGTGTATGTATGTGTATCTGTATGAACTAGTATGTGTACTAATTTACTTTCTAGTGCAGTTTCGTAATTTTGTGCCGTTCTGTGTTTTATGACATTACTCTTGTACGAAGCAAGCTTTTCGACTGCTATAAAGTGCACTTAGCACCGAGTCAGCCTATAGGTACACAATTTATTAACGTCTTTTTCGAAGCAATAAAGTTAGTGCGAGCTGCAAAGCTGAGATGAAGAGACTTCACCCCTTTCCATTTTTTACAGTTTTCTCTTCCCCTTCCTGTATTTGCATGTAGGCTGAGGATTGACAAATAACCTTAGTTACTGCATTTCTCTGTCTTCCTTGCTGGAAAATCTTTCAAGTGCAATGCACAGTGCGTTCGAGCCGCTATAGTCAGTAACTACACGCTTTCCTTTTTTTTTTTTTTGGTTGGGAGGGGGGGAGAGCTTATTTTATGGGTCCTTTAAGCTATTAGTATGGCAAGCACAAAATTATTGATGCAGCCTATAACTTCTCCGTCAGTTTTGCTTTTCGCGATATCTCACAGTTACTTGTTTCGAGGCTGTTATGTTCGACTATGCGTCATAGAAACATATCCCTCTATGTTCCAGGGTAGACGCGCTCTTCTCAACGGCTCGACAAACGAAAAAGTCAGCAACCCAAACATTAGGTTTGGGATTTGTGCTCCATCCACTTGCTCAGCGAATGATCTGCAGTTCATAACGCACAAAGGTAAGGCCTTCATATTCGTATTTTTCATTATGTGACGCTGCTCAGAACAATAATATGTGGAAGGAATATAGGTTATAACAGGCCATTATAGTAATGTTCTCTGTTATCTCAGAGCAATGATAAATTTTGCCGTGGTTATAAGAGCCGCTGCATAAAAAATAATAAGAAGAACATGATCAAACTAATAAGTCATCGCACGCCGATTCATGCTGAAGCAATGCAAATAAACATGTTGAACGAAAAGAAAGGACTAGTGATATCCAGAATGCCAAGAGAAGTTTCAGTTGACTTGCAGCGTAGAGAAACCGCAAGAAATAAATATTCGAAACTATGATGGATTAACAGAAAATGCATTATGTCGGCAATATGAACCGGCAATGCAAGATGTATCACCACAGCCTTAGTATTTCGGCCACAGAAAAGGTATCCATTTAGAAATCGTTCCTCCACCGTAGATGGTCAGCATAGAGGCCAAGTACTTAAATTCCTGTGGTATCTACCAGCCTAGGTTGTGCACAAAAAGTATTTTTTTTTGTTACGGCGTCGTGAATATGCTGCTATAGCATTGAGTAGAAGTGAGAAATGAAAAACGTGTACTAAACAGCTCATTAGGTAAACGATGCTGTAACATATAATGCTTTTGCAGCCCTTCAGGAACAAAGTCAAGGCTCGAGCAGCGAAACCGTATATTGTCACAGAAACTACATATAAATGCGGCAATATAATTCACGAGTGCAAACACACGATATACAAACCAAGAAGAGACTCTCCAAGTGAGCATCTTACAGTGCACTTCGATTTAGGAAGCACTTAGCTGCTCTTTACAGCTCGGCGCAGCGTGTACGGGCGTCGGGGCTATTACATGGTAGTCACGGCATCTGTGATAGCTGCTACAAACGAAGCAATTTGTAAAGGCGGGCACAGGTCACAAACATTATCTTACCTAACAGTGCTTTCTCAATGACCGCCATTCGGCTGCCCAACACCCATGGGCGTAACAAAGAGATCATCATCAGAGCAGGTGATCGAGCTTGTTGGCGACGTATGGGCGTTACTAAAGCACTAACTCATAACGACAAAGCGGCCGGTACACGACCTGTCGTGTCCCGTCCTACATATATATATATATATATATATATATATATATATATATATATATATATATATATATATATATATATATGGGCTGGAGTTTTCTATGGGCCAAGCGGGTTTAGACACATAATAAGCACAACTCCGCGGTTATCTTTGGTTGATCTACCCAACAGTTTTGGTCGGTGGACCGAAACTGTTGGGCAAATAAACCGAAGATAACCCCGAAGTTGTGCTTTTTATCTTGGTCTCTTTCTCTGTATATATATATATATATATATATATATATGTGTGTGTGTGTGTGTGTGTGTGTGTGTGTGCTGCGCATGCTTCGTCTTTTTATCTTGGTCTCTTTCGCTGTGTATATATATATATATATATATATATATATAATTCAAGAAATACCCGCCGCGGTAGCTCAGTTAGCTAAGGCATTGCGCTGCTGAGCACAATATCGCGGGATCGAATCCCGCGATATCGTGCCTCGAGTGCCAGTCGCGCGGCAATTTTGCATGTATTCGCGGGCTTCTTTCACGCTCGTAAAAACACTGTTGTGTAGCATGTATTGAGCAACAGAAAGCTGTATCGGCAGTTTTGAGGTTGCTCTACAATTTTCTCGTCGACACTTTTCATCGAAGTATAATATTTGAGAAGTTGATTAATTAATTAAGACTAATTATCTAATTAGGCGGAAAGCAAAAATAATCTGAGTATCTACAACCGATGACAAACAACATTACAGTGGTTCTGTCCAGCTACGTACCCGTATGTACAGTATATATATATATATATATATATATATATATATATATATATATATATATATATATATATATATATATATATAATACGACTAACCCAGATACATGCGTACAGCTGTGTTTACGTTTATCCTATGTAACGTGTACTATCATGGTTTCTTCTGGACCTCAACTGGACGAAGCATGCGCAGCACACACACACACACACACACACACACACACACACACATATATATATATATATATATATATATATATATATATATATATATATATATATATATATATAGTGCAGACTACCCCAGATACATGCGTACGGTTGTGTGTACTTTTAGCTTATGTGAGGTGTAATATCATGCTTTCTTTCGGACCTCAACTCGACAAAGCATGCGCAGTATGCATATGCGACTGCGAAAACGTTCATGATGCCGAACTTGAAAAGCAACGTTTACCACGTTCCATTGAGGATTAAGAAAATTCTTTACTTTCAAATAGGCGACACATACTGGAGGACGCATGTGCAGTAGGGACCCGTACACATCTAATCTCATCATTATGCTAGTGTGCGTCCAAAATCGAGCCGCTAGACTTGTAAATGATTACTGCTTTCGCAGCAGTGGGCTCGTTTAGGTTGGCGCCATCTGAAAAAGCGCAGATTTCACGTGAAGTTGTATAAATTGTACAACCTAAATTTTCATTAAATTCGGACAAACCCAAATTAGTATATTCTGCCACCGTACGTTATATCTGCGCGCCGTCACATGTAATGACTGGCAAATACGTGAAATATTTTGCCGCACTTCTCCCCCGAAATAGCGTCCCAAAACTATAGTAGCATGAAACCAATTACCCCACGACGTTTACATTGTCAATGCCACGCTTCATTCACGGCCATGTGGGAGGGTGCATGCGATTTTTAAATAGATACCGCATTCTTCTTTTCTCTTGCGATCGTTTGTTGCACTTGATCAATTTTTAAAAAATTTTAGACGATGTTTCATAATACAATGGACTAGTTGCCGTCCTTTCTTCTTTCTTCCTTTTCTTTTTCTCTTTGTATTCCTTTTGTATTGCTGTTCCTGTGGAGTGTTTAGGTATATCTTTTTGTGGCGATCTGTTATCCATACAGTTGTTTTGCTCTTCTGCTGTAATGTCTTATTGGCGCTGAAGTATATTCTAAATAAATAAATAAATAAATAAATAAATAAATAAATAAATAAATAAATAAATAAATAAATAAATAAATAAATAAATAAATAAATAAATAAATAAATAATAGGGGTAGAGGGAGAAATAGTGGTGAAACGTGTATGCGCAGAGAAGTACGACGCATATCTAGCTGTATTTAAGGATCCTGTACCACTTGTGTCACAGCGGCACATATTCATTTTGGCCAAGAACACGCATACACCAGTGGCACATACCGAATGGCTAGTTCAGAGCAAATCAAGTAAATCAAAGAATTCGTTGACTATAGTGCGCTATTCCGTTAAGAAATTGGGTTTCTATGGAGATATTTATGAGCCGAGATTATATTTTTAGGTTTCATGTAGGAATTTATTTTTTTATTGCACGAAACAGGAGTTGCGCTTGCCAGGTGACGTAAAGTGCGAATATATTTGATTCTGAACGGGGCGGCCAATCACGCCAGTTAACTGATACGCTACCTTTTGCCTGGAAAGCATCCACCACGACGTGCCGTATATTTGTCACAACGTGGCATCATTCGAAATTCGTCATACATTTCGTCACGGCGCATTTTCGTTTGACGTAGCAGGGGCGCACGCTCGGTTTCGGTATTTCCAGGATTGAGCGTTGAAACTCGATTCAGAATACCACGAATTCTAAAAAAATCCACAAAAAAAAAGAAATAAAAAAAGGGGGTGTTACAGTGGATTTACTAAAGTTATCTTTATTCATACGTTTATCCGCCGGGATACCGACCAACCCGAGTATCAGTTTAGTGTGCTTGCGCTACTTTCATGAGGTGATGTTCTCGTAATTTTGCTGGAAAACAATGCTCCGTTAATTTACGAGAATGGTACTACAGAATCACAAATGTTTATCTTTCTTTTCTTCTTTTTTCTTGCACTCAGGGCGTTTAGTGAGGTGATAGCGAGTTTGCCAGGCCAGACAATAATAGCCGGTGCTGACGAACGCCGGAAAATAATGGGAAAATGAACGTTGCCAACTCAATCATTTGCGTCTTCTTTTTCCCCGTTTCGAACAAGCGCAGTTAGAAGAAACGCAGCGTTTCCTAAGAGACACCGGATTGTGCTACAAATTGTGACTGTGCACGGTGTGGCGTTTTATGTCTCAGTGGGACATTGACATTCTATAGGACTATTGTCGCGCCTTCCCAGACTGTGGACAGCGTCCCCAATGCGAATTTCATAGGCGTATAGTTTAAACCTTCCTTATTTTCCCTTCTGTTGCACCACTTACAGGACATCAACCTACCTGTCTTTACTGTGCTTACATCTCTCTCTTTCCCTCTCGGAAAAGCGTACTGTTTTCAGTACGGTTCGCTGCCCAAGCGAGGCCATAAAGTATGAAATTATTCAGGCATCGCCAGTTGGTGCACCTAGTTCTGCGCCCAATACACTGTCTTTTGATTTGAATGTGGAGGCGGCGACATGTGTTTTATGCCGCCAACGCCACGAAGCCAAGCAGCGACATGAGCCTCGATGTCGAGTTTGACGACGCCACCAGGCGGCATGCGTAACATGCGCCGCCCCGCCGGTCGTCGCAGCCGTGCCCAGACTTATGCAGTTCTTCAGCCAACAAAACTGATGGTGTGCACCTTACGAGTGTAGAAAACCCTGGTGCTATAGAGCGCGCTCGGTGCACGTGACTGCTGACGCTGGCGCTGCATCTTGCAAGCTTGTTTACCTTTTGTGGCACTTACCCACTAGTCATGGGCGACTTCAATACAAAAGTGGGGAAAAAGCAGGCTGGTGAGCAAGCAATTTGCAACAGGAACACTAGAAGAGAGATGTTGGTAGAATTCGCAGAAACGAATAGGCTCCGAATAATGAATACCTTCTTCACGAAGCGCAGCAACAGGAAGTGGACCTGGAAAAGCCCTAATGGAGAAACAAGGAATGAAATAGATTTCATACTCTCTGCCGAACCCAGTATAGTGCAGGATGTAGAATTGTTAGGAAGGGTAAAGTGCAGTGACCATAGGTTAGTGAGGTCTAGGATTTCTCTGAGTTTGAAGAGAGAAAGAGTAAAATTAGCCCAGAACAGGCCAACCTAGACGCAGTAAGGGTAAAAGCAGACCAGTTCAGGCTGGTACTCGCAAACAAATATGAAGCTTTATAACAGGAAGATGAAGACAACATACAGGTAATCAATGAAACCGTAACTGTAGGCTGATCTCAGAAGCAGCAATTGAAGTGGGAGGTAAGGCACCAAGGCAACCTGTAGGTAAGCTCTCCCATGTAACAAAGGACATAATAAAGAAACGACGAAACATGAAAGTGGCGAACTCGAGAGATCAGATAGAGTTCACTGAACTGTGAAAACTGATCAACAAGAAGAAAGTAAATGATATTCGAAATTATAACGTGGAAAAGATTGAGGAAGCAGTAAAATATGGACGCAGCGTGAAATCAGTTACAAGAAAACTTTGCATAGGACAACGCAAGATGCATTCACTAAAAGATAAGCAGGACCGGTATTTTGTAGCGATGCCTTTCCGATGCGAATGCCTATGCGCGCTTTTCGCGCTTGCTCAGTGGTCAGAGCGATGGTCCGCTCAAGTTGTCAACGGGATGAGCCGGCCGTGAGCGGTGGATGATAAGACTAGTATAGAATAAAGCATAAGGCATCACTGCAAAATACCGGCCCAGAGCAATATCATAAGCAATTTCGATGACATAGTAAAAACAGTGGAAGAATTCTATACTTACCTGTACAGTTCCCAGAGCAGCCAAGCTACTTTCATTCGAAGTAGTGATGAACAGGATACAGAGGCTCCTTCTATAACTAGCGATGAAGTTGGAAGGGCCTTGCAAGACATGACCAGGGGAAAATCTGCCAGAAAAGATGAAATAACAGTCGATTTAATCAAAGATGGAGGAGATATCATGCTTCAAAAGCTTGCGGTCCTTTTACGAAATCTTTTTTTATTGCGATAGCAATTATATGGACACTCAAAAGCAGATTTCTGCCGTCGGCGTCGCCGTCGCCGTCGGCGTCGCCGTCGCCGTGAGGTTCCGTATGACGTCAATGGAGATGAAATCGTGGCCGCGCGCCGCCGAACGCTGTATGTGCGAGTGAAAGGGCGCGAGGGACGCGCTCTTTCACGGGGAGTGAACGCACGGCGGAGAACAAACGCGCGTTCTGCGCCGTGCTTCCTTAAGGGCTGCAGAAGTAGGCGTCTCTTTCCTCCTTTACAATCACCATATATGTAGAGCAAACGCGCCTTCTTCCGATGCGCGAGAGGCCGTGGGGGAGGGGGGGAAGGGGGAGGGAAGGGAGGCGACGTTAGCTGCGGCACCAAGTGCCTATTTATATCAGAGGCTCCGGCAACAGTCACCAACGCCGCACGCATTTTGAGCGAACGCGGGCAAAATGCCGACGGCGTCGACAACAGTTCGGCGCGTTGCCGGTGCTGCTGCATGTCCAAGTTTATACAGCTGATAAAGCTAATATCATTACTCCGTATATCTCTCTACAAATTTGCTATCGCAATTGATGCTTCACCTTTCAGGTGAAACTGCGACAACTTTTTTTTAATTATGGGGTTTTACGTGCGAAAACCACGATCTGATTATGAGGCACGCCGTAGTGGGGGACTCCGGAAATTTGGACCACCTGGAGTTCTTTAACGTGCACCTAAGTCTAAGTACACGGGTATTTTCGCAATTCGCCCCCATTGAAATGCGGCCGCCATGGCCGGGATTAGATCCCGCGACCTCGTGCTTAGCAGCCCAACCCTGGGAGTGTTAGCCAGCGCCACCACTCACAAACCTAGGCGGCGGATGTGGAACATTCTTTCTGCCGCAGGCGTCACGAGTACTTCACGAGTCACGAGTACGGTGAGAGCATCACACGCGTAATGCGAAGACGTGGGTTCGTTCCCTACCCACGGGCAGTTGTTTTTTCGTCCATTTTCATTTTCATTAATTTATCATTTCTTTAATTCAGTACACGTAATTTCCCCTATGTTGTCCTTGGTGTCATTGTTTGTTGGCTTCTTATAATATATATATATATATATATATATATATATATATATATATATATATATATATATATATATATATACTTCGTATATACAGGGTGTTTCAGTGAACACTTTCAAAATTTATTTAAGGTTGCTTGTGGCAGGTAGCCCAATTCCAGCTAATGAGCTGGTCTACTGGAAGAGGCGGACATTACTTGCACAAAAAATGAAATGCATATTCGACTAATCAACAAAAAATACTAATTAAGTTTCTAACTAATTACCTGATGGCCCATATTGCCGTGGAATACGCAAGGCGGATTCACTTGGAATTAATTCTCAGCATGACACCTGTTTCGAGATATTAATTCCTGAACTTTGCGGAGAAATGCATTGGCGTTCCAGTTAATTCTGTGCTTCAATGCATGAAGCAACATTTTGTTAAGAAACTATAACTGGAACGCCAATGCACAATGCACAATGCATTTCCAATTTGTAAATTGCAATATAGGCCATCAGGTGAGTGAGTGAGTGAGTGAGTGAGTGAGTGAGTGAGTGAGTACGAACTTTATTTAGGTCCTGAGGAGACAGAATTAAAGCGGGGCCGGAGGCCCCGCCAATCAATCCGGTGGCTCCTCCCAGGTCGGGGCGGGTGGACAGAGTCCTTCGGCGCGGCCCGGGCCCTCTGGACAGCGTTGAGCTGAGCGATGAGCTCTGTGCTTCCGAGCGCTGAGTCACAGGAGGACTAGTATTTAGTTAAAAACTTAATTAGGGAAATTCTTGGGCTGCTGAGTACGAGGTCGTGGGACTGCATCCCGGCCACGGCGGCCTTATTTCGATGAGGGCGAAATGCGAAAACACCGTGTACTTAGATTTAGGTGCTCGTTAAAGAACCCCAGGTGGTCCAAATTTCCGGAGTCCCCCACCTCATAATCAGATCATGGTTTTGGCACGTAAAACCCCATAATTTAATTTTTAATTAGGGAAATTTGTTAATTATTTGAATATGCATTTCAATTTCTTGTGCAAGTAATGTCCACCTCTTCGAGTAGACCAGCTCATGAACTAGAATTGTGCTATCTGCCACAGCCAACCTTTAAGGATTTTTGAAAGTGTTCGCTGAAACACCCTGTATATAATATTCATGAAAAGGTCGTGAGGTAGGCGCGGCCTTCGTCAGAATAGGGCCTTGCCACTGCCGAAACGTTAAAGCATTAAACATGCAATTATCGTAAGAGTGCGCCCTCGTTTTTTAAACTATCTAACTTACGAACTATATATATATATATATATATTACGAACTATATATATGAAGTAAAGAATAACAGGAGCCGGCACAGAAGTAGTTAAAAAAATAGAAGCACGTAGGACAAACATAACAGGACTTTACTGACGCGTTGGCCGGGGTCCGGCCTTCATCAAGAGTCTTGATGAAGGCCGGACCCCGACCGAAACGTCAGTAAAGTCCTGTTATGTTTGTCCTACGTGCTTCTATTTTTTGAACTACTTCTGTGCCGGCTCCTGTTATTCTTTACTTCACTGATATATATATATATATATCAGTGAAGTAAAGAATAACAGGAGCCGGCACAGAAGTAGTTCAAAAAATAGAAGCACACACATATATATATATATATATATATATATATATATATATATATTGATAAGACGCGTTCAAGGTTAGATGCGCTTGGCGTTTTTATGAAGACCAGAAACAGGCAACGGCCAAGCGGAGTGAGAGCGAGCACCAACAACAAGAAACGTCTTCTTCTTCGTCCTCTGCTGGCGCCGGTATTTGTCACTACAATCACTCCCCGGCGAAAAAGGAGCCATCCTGGCGACCTATGGAACAGGCAGCACTGGTGGGTCGTAGTGCGGCTTCAGTCGGTCGACATGAACATTTTCACGTCCGCGACGCCGTTGGTCCGTAGATGGTTGAACGGGCTCAATGACGTAGTTGACCGGGGACGTCTGTCGTAGAACCCGGTAAGGGCCGTCATACTTTGAGATGAACTTTGTGGAAAGGCCGGGAGTAGACGAGGGAACGCGGAGCCATACCAGCGATCCAGGTGAATATGATGGAAAGGACAAGCCGGCGTCTCGACTATGTTGCTGGCTGGCCTGGTTTTGCGCGGTAAGAGAACGTGCGATCTGACGACATTCTTCGGCATAGGTGGCAGCTTCGGATAGAGTCGTAGATTCTGAAGCGTCGGGGCGATACAAAAGAATCGTGTCCATAAACGAGGAAGGTTCGCGACCATAAAGAAGAAAGAAAGGAGAGAATCCTGTGGTCGACTGAGTGGCGCTGTTGTAGGCATACGTAACAAAGGGAAGGATGCGGTCCCAGTTAGTGTGGTCAGCGGAAACGTACATAGCGAGCATGTCGCCGAGAGTGCGATTGAAGCGTTCAGTCATACCATTGGTTTGCGGATGATAGGCGCTCGTAGTTCTATGGACAATGTTGCATTCGCGGAGCAGGGCTTCTACAGCCTCGGAGAGGAATGAACGACCACGGTCACTCAGTAGCTCGCGAGGCGCACCATGTCGAAGAACAAGGTTGCGAAGGATGAACGAGCCGACTTCACGTGCTGTGGCCGCCGGAAGCGCTGAAGTTTCGGCGTAGCGCGTGAGGTGGTCCACGGCGACGATAACCCAGCGGTTGCCATCTGGGGTGTACGGTAGAGGGCCGTACAAGTCAATGCCGATACGGTCGAAAGGCCGGGAGGGACAAGGCAATGGTTGAAGCGGCCCTGTTATCTGGTTAGGTGGGCTCTTGCGGCGTTGACACTTGGAGCACGAGCGGACGTACTGCCGAACGAAGCGGTACATTCCGCGCCAGTAGCATCGAAGCCGTAGGCGTGCATACGTCTTTAGGACACTGGCATGGGCGCATTGAGGATCCGCATGAAAAGAGGCACAGATGTCAGAACGTAGATGTCGAGGAATCACTAGCAACCATTTACGGCCATCAGAGAGGTAGTTGCGGCGGTACAGGAGCCCTTCGCGGATGGCAAAGTGGCGAGCAGTGCGCCGAAGCGAGCGGTCGGTGGTGCGGGGTGGTGGCTGAGATAAATACTCTAGAAGAGATTCTATCCAAGGATCCCGGCGTTGCTCGGATGGCATGTCGGCCAATGTAAGAGAGGAAGAATCATAGCTTGAGACAGACGCAGCACCAGACTCAACAGGCAGTGGTGAGCGCGAAAGAGCGTCGGTATCCGAATGCTTACGGCCTGACCGGTAGACAACACGGATGTCATAGTCCTGGAGACGAAGCGCCCAACGAGCTAAGCGACTAGATGGGTCCTTTAATGACGACAGCCAGCACAGGGCGTGGTGATCAGTCACGACATCAAATGGACGGCCATATACGTAAGGTCTAAATTTGGTGATTGCCCAAACGATAGCAAGACATTCTTTTTCCGTGACCGAATAGTTCATTTCCGCTTTGGTGAGAGTGCGGCTGGCGTAAGAGACGACGTACTCTTCGAAGCCAGACTTACGCTGGGCTAGAATAGCGCCCAGGCCGACTCCACTAGCGTCTGTGTGAATTTCTGTTGGAGCGTCTGGTTCAAAGTGGCGTAGAATAGGTGGGGATATCAAAAGATGGCGTAAGGTGGCAAACGCGTCTTCGCAAGCTGTAGACCATGCCGAGATGCCTTGGCTGTTGGCAAGCAGCCGCGTTAAGGGGGCGATTATGGACGCAAAATTACGCACGAATCGGCGAAAGTACGAACACAGGCCTATAAAGCTACGGAGCTCCTTCAGCGTAGACGGCCTGGGGAACTCGGCGACGGCGCGAAGCTTTGCAGGGTCGGGAAGGACACCGTCCTTGCTGACAACATGACCTAAGATGGTAAGCTGGCGGGCGGCAAAGTGGCACTTCTTCAGGTTAAGCTGCAGTCCAGCGTCGGAAAGGCAAGTCAGGACGCTTGCGAGACGCTTTAGATGGGAGTCAAAGTCCTTGGAAAAGACTACGACGTCGTCCAGGTAGCACAGACATGTGTGCCATTTGAGGCCTCTAAGAATGTTATCCATGAGGCGTTCGAAGGTGGCAGGCGCATTACAAAGGCCGAATGGCATCACGTTAAACTCGTATAACCCGTCTGGGGTTACAAACGCTGTCTTCGGACGGTCAGTGTCATTCATAGGGACCTGCCAATACCCAGATCGAAGGTCCAAAGAGGAAAAGAACTCTGCTCCTTGTAAGCAGTCGAGAGCGTCGTCGATTCGGGGCAGCGGATAAACATCTTTTCGTGTGATCTTGTTAAGGCGCCTATAATCAACGCAAAATCGAATGCTACCGTCCTTTTTCTTTACCAGCACAACTGGGGAGGCCCAAGGGCTGTGTGAGTATTACGCCACGATGAAGCATGTCGTTGACCTGTTCATCAATGACACGACGTTCAGCGTGAGAAACTCGGTATGGACGCTGGCGTAGGGGTGCATGAGTGCCGGTGTCAATGTGGTGAACGATGGAGGATGTGCGGCCCAAGGAAGATTGCTCATGATCGAACGACAGCCGAAAGCGATCGAGCAGTTCCAAGAGTTGGGTACGCTGGGCAGGTGGAAGTTCGGAATCAATTGACGGGAGGAAGGCTTCTAAGGAGGACGAATCGGCGGTGGTAACAGGAGTAATGCTGTCGACGTGAAGACTCATCGCGTCGTCAGGCAGTTGAGTGGAGTAGGCGGAATCAACATCGTCAAGCCGACCGATACATTCACCACGGAATAAGGTGGCTGGGGAAGAGGACCGATTCGTGACATAAATGGCGCTGCAAGAGTTTTCGATTGTGAGAACTGCAAAAGGAAGGAGGAAGTCTTTGCGAGAGGTGAAGGCTTCGGAGGGCGCAAACAGGGCGGTGGAAGAGGGAGCATAGTCGCAAGAAAGTGGCACAAGAACACAAGACAAAGGAGGTATATCAGTGTCCGCGGCGACGACCACTCGAGAAGGTGGCTTGTCAGATGCGGCGTCACACGTCGGCGACAACTCAAGTTCGGCACGCGCACAATCAACAACGGCATGGTTAGCAGCAAGAAAGTCCCAACCCAAAATAACGTCGTGTGAACACGGTGAAAAAACGACGAATTCGACTACGTACAAAACGTCCTGAATGACAAGGCGAGCTGTGCATGCCAATGAAGGGTGAATGTGGTGCGCGGTTGCGGTACGCAGGGAGACGTCGGAAAGCGGAATCGTAATTTTTTTGAGCTTGCGGCACAGTTCTCCACTAAGAATAGACACAGCGGCTCCAGTATCGACAAGTGCTTGCACAGAAACACCTTCGATATTCATGGTGATTTCGTTCGCAGGTAGAAATCGAGGCCTTGAAGTTGTCGACACGAGCGCAGTTCTTGCCTCCGGAACTGCGAGGGCTAGTTTTCCGCTCGGACTGGTGGGGGGCGACGAACCATTGGGGAAAGTGAACGGCGACGTGGTGAAGGCGACCGACGTGGGCCGTAGTCACGTCGATTCGGTGAGCAGCTGTTCATCGTTGAGTGGGAGGAGATCGGGTGTGGTGGCTCAGAAGGAAAGTAGCCTTGATTTACTTCGCCCGCACTAGTACGGATGTCACGACGACGGCAGAAACGTGCGACATGGCCAGGTAGACAACAGAAATAGCAAATAGGCCTGTTGTCCTGGGTGCGCCAAGGATTAGTGGACGGCGGTGCGGGACGGCGAAAAGGAGGCGGGTTCGGGTGGACAGGCGCACGCGCAGCGTAGAAGGTATTTGCTGGTCGAACAGGATCCGTGCGGAGTGGCATTGCTGGTGACTGGCGGCGTGCGACCTCAGCATAGGTGAGTGGAGCGGAAACAGGCGGATGCTGGTAGGTGGTTGGGAGAGCCTCAGAAATTTGCTCCTCTATGGCCTGTCGTAGCGTCGGAGCAAGCGCCTGCGCAGAGTCCGGGACGCAGGGAACAAGCGACAATTGTCGCGCCACTTCTTCTCGGACAAACTGCTGTATCTGCCGTATGAGCATTGTGGTGTCAGCAGAAACGGAGCCTACAGTTAACGCTGACATGTTGGCTGTGTCAGAGCTCGGGAGGCGTGTAGCAATGCGCTGTTTCCGCAACTCGTCGTAGCTCTGACAGTACTGAACCACGTCCGTGACAGTTTGGGGATTTTTGGCTATGAGCATGTGGAATGCGTCGTCCTCGATCCCCTTCATGATGTGTCTTATTTTATCGGCTTCGGACATCGCAGGGTTGATGCGACGGCAGAGGTCCACAATATCCTGGATGTAGGACGTGAAGTTCTCGCCGGATTGTTGGGCGCGACCGCGTAAGCGCTGTTCTGCGCTGAGCTTGCGAACAGCGGGTCGGCCGAAGACTTCCGCGAAGCTCGCTTTAAAGGCGGACCAGTTGGCAATATCAGCTTCGTGGTTGTGGAACCACAGCTGTGCTACGCCCGCCAGGAAGAAGTTGACGTAGCTGAGCTTGTCGCCATCATTCCATTTATTGTGGGCGCTGACCCGCTCATATGAAGTAAGCCAGTCCTCGACGTCGTGCTCGTCGGTGCCGTTGAAAATGACAGGGTCTCGCTGTCGTGGTACGCCGGAGCAGGCGACCACCGGTGGTGCGGGAGCACCCTGCTGTGGCGCGTCGTCAGGCATTGCCGAGGCGGGGGGTAGAGTCCGGGTACGGAGTTCCAGGATGAAGAGGGAACCAGCACGCTCCACCAATTGATAAGACGCGTTCAAGGTTAGATGCGCTTGGCGTTGTTATGAAGACCAGAAACAGGCAACGGCCAAGCGGAGTGAGAGCGAGCACCAACAACAAGAAAGGTCTTCTTCTTCGTCCTCTGCTGGCGCCGGTATTTGTCACTACAATATATATATATATATACAGGGTGTCCCAGCTATGACGCAGCACGATTAAAAAAAGAGGAATGGCGTTACGCGAAGCAAACCTAGTGCGTATTGTTTCCAGTACAGTGGAGTAGCCGCCAGTATTTTTTTCGTTAATGAGATTTGATTAGTTAATTGTAATTAATTATCTAACTCGGGAAGTACTCCTAATTATCAAGGTGTCAATGAGAAAGTTGTAGAGCAACATAGAAAACTCCCGATACAGCTTTCCGTTGCTCAATACGTGCTACATAAAAGTGTTTTTCCGAGCATGAAAGATGCCCGCGAATACACGCAAAGTGCCTCGAGCGGCCAGTCGTGCGGCAATTCTGCGTGTATTCGCGGGCTTCTTTCATACTCGGAAAAACACTTTTATGTAGCACGTATTCAGCAATAGAAAGCTGTATCCGGAGTTTTTCATGTTGCTCTACAACTTTCTCATTGACACTGTGATAATTAGGACAGTACTTCTCGAGTTAGATAATAATTACAATTAAATAATTAAATCTCAGTAACGAAAAAATTACTGGCGGCTACTCCACTGTACTGGAAACAATACGCACTAGGTTGGCTTCGCGTAACGCCGTTCCTCTTTTTTTAAATCGTGCTGCGTCATAGCTGGGACACCCTCTATATATATCCGTGAAGCAAAGAATCACAGGAGCCGGCACAGAAGTATTTCAAAAAAGAGAAGCACGTAGGACTCTTGATGAAGGCTGGACCCCGGCCGAAACGTCAGTAAAGTCCTGTTTATATATATATATATATATATATATATATTACAACATGCGTATTCTGCAGGTAGACTTGACGAAGCGGTTAAAGAAGCTGGCTCGTTGAAAACCGACCTAGCGCGAACCATACGATCGTCAACGTCTTCTTCCACACTGGCATAGAGCTGGTATGACAGCACAGGAAGGTCGTAGCACGGTTTCATCCGTGCGACGTGAACTGTTTCACGCCCTCGGTAGCGGTGGTCAAAAGATGGCTCGAGCGCCTCGATGATATAGTTGACGGGAGATGTTTGCTCTACTACTCGGTAGGGCCCATGGTAATTTGATAGAAGCTTGGTGGAAAGGCCGGGAGTAGTGGACGGGACCCAGAGCCAAACTAGCATTCCCGGGGAATAGTGGGCGCTAGATGCAGATTCGTCATGGTGAGATTTTTGGCGACATTGGTCTTGCGAGGTAAAGGAGCGAGCCAGTTGACGACACTCTTCAGCATAAGCAGCCGCTTCGGAAACAGGCGTGGCTTCAGAAACATCGGGTCGGTAGGGAAGAATGGTGTCCATGGAACATGATGGTTCACGTGCATATAGAAGAAAGAAAGGAGAGAAGCCGGTGGTAGTTTGTGGCGCAAAGTTATAGGCGTACGTGACAAAGGGGAGCACCCGGTCCCAATTGGAATGATCATCGGACACGTACATCGCAAGCATATCTCCAAGGGTACGGTTGAAACTCTCTGTCATGCCTTTTGTTTGAGGATGGTAAGCAGAGGGGGTGCGGTGAACAATGCGGTATTCTTGGAACAGTGTCTCGATAGCATTTGAGAGAAAGATGCGGCCACGATCGCTCAATAATTTACGGGGCGCACCGTGTCGCAAAATGAGGGGGCGAAGAAGGAAGCGAGCGACGTCTATGGCGGTGGCAGCTGGCAGCGCAGATGTGTCAGCGTACCGTGTGAGATGGTCGACGGCGACAATGATCCACGGGATGCCTGCAGGAGGGTTCGGGAGGGGACCATAAAGATCAATGCCAACGCGGTCAAATGGTCGTGCAGAACACGGTAAAGGTTGTAGAGGACCAGCGGTGCTATGAGGCGGAGTCTTGCAGCGTTGGCACGAAAGGCATGGCCGCACGTACTGGCGAATGTATCGATACATGCCGTGCCAGTAATACCCCAGGCGTAGGTGGGAGTAGGTCTTGAATACGCCAGCGTGGCCGCATTGAGGATCGTCGTGGAAGGCGGTGTTTATTTCCGAGCGCAGATGATGGCGGATAACAAGCAGCCAACTGCGGCCATCGGTTTGGTAAATGCGGCGGTACAACAAGCCTTCACGAACGACAAAGTGTTGTGCTTGACGACGAATGGTGCGTGAAACAGATTCAAGCGAACGGTGAGAGAGAACGTCAAGCAGAGAAGCGATCCAGGAATCCTTGCGTTGCTCGGCCGGCATGTCGGTGATGCTGAGGGACGACGAATCGCAGGTGGAAGTTTGTAAGCAAAGTAGGTCAGAAGGCAGCGGAGAACGGGATAGGGCATCGGCGTCTGAATGTTTGCGTCCCGAGCGATAAATGACACGTATGTCATACTCTTGAAGGCGTAAAGCCCAACGAGCGAGGTGGCCAGTGGTGTCTTTCATAGATTACAACGAGCATAAGGCATGATCGTCAGTCACAACGTCAAACTGGCGTCCGTAAAGGTAAGTACGGAATTTTACAATTGCCCAAATAATTGCCAAGCATTCCTTTTCCGTTACAGAATAGTTTGACTCTCCCTTTGTTATGGTACGACAGGCATATGCAATGACGTACTCGTCACAGCCATCTTTGCATTGGGCGAGAATGGCACCAAGACCGACACTGCTAGCGTCCGTGTGAATTTCAGTAGGCGCATTGGGGTCGAAGTGGCGCAGTAATGGAGGGGACGTAAGGAGCAGGCGGAGCGTTGTAAATGAATCGTCGCAATCGAGATTCCGTGCCGAGAGATCAGCGCTGCTGGCAAATAGCTGAGTCAAGGGGGCGATAATACCGGCGAAATTACGGATGAAACGACGCCGAAAATAAGAGCACAAGTCGATGAAGCTACGGAGATTTTTAAGAGTGGTTGGCTTGGGAAACTCGGCAACAGCTCGCAGTTTAGCAGGGTCTGGCAGGGTTCCCTCTTGTGAACCAACGTGGCCTAGAATCGTAAGCTTTCTGGCACCAAAATGGTATTTTTTTCAAGTTTAATTGCAAACTGGTGGCCGTGAGACACTCAAGAACTTGGTCGAGGCGACCGAGATGAGATTCAAAATTGGGAGAAAAGACAACTATGTCGTCTAAGTAGCAAAGACAGGAGTCCCCGGAGGATAGTTTCCACCATCCTCTCGAAAGTCGCAGGCGCGTTACACAGACCGAAGGGATCACATTAAATTCGCATAACTTGTGAGTGGTCACAAGAGCTGTTTTTGGACGGTCTGCTTCAGCCATCGGCACTTGCCAGTATCCAGAGCGAAGATCCCAGGAAGAGAAAAATTTGGTGCGTTGGCGACAATCGAGGGCATCGTCGATTCGTGGTAGAGGATAAACATCCTTACGTGTGATCTTGTTTAGACGGCGGTAATCCACGCAAAATCTGATTGAGCCTTACTTTTTCCGCATCAGTACGACTGGAGAAGCCCAAGGACTGTGTGATTGCTGGATCACGCCACGTTGCAGCATGTCATCGACTTGTTCACTAATGACGCTCTGTTTGGCTTGTGACACTCGGTACGGACGCTGACGCAGTGGAGCATGGTGACCAGTGTCAATACAGCGAACAACCGCTGACGTGCGCAAGGTTAGCCGAGGTCGAATAAGGCCCGAAAACGGTCAAGCAGTTGAATGAGCTGATTGCGCTGCGCTTGCGGGAGTGCGTTATCGACGCTGCGCAACAACACATCGTGGTCGGGTGACGTGGGCGCGGTGGCAGAAGTGATGGCATCGATAGACAGTGGTGTCGTATCGGAACTTTGGGTAACAGCGCAAACAGACGACCACAAGAAGGGAGACACGGACACACAGGCGCTGACTAACAACTGGTTTTATTGTGAAGGATAGCACACCTTATATATGCCAGAGTGAAGCAAGGGAAAGGGGAAACATAACAAGGGTAACATCGTGCCAACAACGCAAGCGCAATACAGCCAACCAAGCGCAACAAGACGCAAACAATTATTTTTTTTTCTAATCTGAACCCCCGATAGCCGCATCCAGAAGATAAAATTCAGCGTCAAAAAGAGCAAGGGAAGGGGTGCTGAAGCACTTGCTACCGAACTTCCTGATGTGGTAGGCTTCCATGGAAGCCTACGGACTACCCCAGTGCGGACTATATAGTGCGGACTACCCCAGATACATGCGTACAGTTGTTTACGTTTATCATATGTAACGTGTCATATCATGCTTTCTTTCGGACTTCAACTGGGCGAAGCATGCACAGTAGACGTATGCGACTGCGAAAGCGTTCACGATGCCGAACTTGAAAAGCAACGTTTACCACGTTCCATTGAGGGTTAAGGAAATTCTTTACTTTCACATAGGCAACCCATACTGGAGGACGCATGTGCAGTAGGGACCCGCACCAATCTAATCTCATCAGTGTGCTAGTTAGTGTGCGTCCAAAATTGAGCTGCTAGACTTGGTGTAAATGATTAATGCTTTCGCAGCAGTGTTTCCTGCATTAAGGCTCGTTTAGGTTGGCGTCATCTAAAAAAGCGCAGATTTCACGTGAAGTTGGAGAAAATGTACAGCCTATATTTTCATTAAAGTCGGAAAAGCCCAAATTAATATCTTCTGCCACCCACCGTGCGTTATATCGGCGTGCCGTGACAATGACGGGAAAATACGTGAAATATTTTGCCGTACTTCTTTCGCGAAATAGCTTCCGAATGCTATAGTAGCATGGAACCAATTACCCCAGGGAATTACTCATTGCCAATGCCGCGCATCGTTCATGGCCATGCTGGAGGATGCATGCGATTTGTAAATAGGCACCGCATTCTTCTTTCTGGCTCCGATGTCACACACAGCTGGCTCCGATGTCACTTCTCATGCCCGCGTTCCCATAGTGGCCCTTCCTCTGCGAAGGAGCTGACGGCACTGGCCCTCTACCAGTCGTTGCGGCGACAGGCTTTCGCCTTCCCGTTTTACAAACGTGTAACACTTGCTTAAGTTTTTATTATTATTCGGTGTGAAAATCTGTATACAACGTGACAGTCACAAAGTTATGAAAAGGAAGAAAATGGCCAAGTCTCAATAAGTTTTCTGGCTGCAAGTTCACAACCGTCATTATTTATATTACCTCATTGTAAAAGAAAGAGAAATGGCTAATCAATATTTCGATAAGCTGTATCATAAATTGTTATTTTTTATTTGTTATTTTTCTTCCAGTTGTGAGTTCGTACGGCATCACGACGGAGGTAAACGGCTGTCGCACAGATGACCCGAAACAGATGACGAAGCTCCAAGCAGGCACGGTGTAAGCAGCAAATTTACATACAAATGAATATATCTGTCAATGTACCAGTGCAGCGCACGCGCAATCTTGCGCGCCCCCCACTTTTTTTTAATTTAGGTGGTAGTTCAAACGCATAGCAGTTACTACTGTAGCTTTTCAAGAATCTTGGCATAAATATGCAGTCAGTGAAAATAACCAAGACATAACCAGGTGTTAACGACTTGGCACTGTCGAAGGGCGCTCACAAGTGAGAGTTTTATGTCTATACAAACCACTGGCAAATTGCCCGAAGAAAACAAACTAAACACCGTCTCGAATACGTCGAAACTTATTTTATACCTAATCACCTTCACTTTCCTCCTCCGGCTCTTACTAATTCTGTTTACAATAGATTGACTTTTCATGCGCATTACCGGGCCAGGGCCTCTCCAAGTGATCTCAAAAGACCTCTGTCTTGCGTAAACCTTCTCCCATTACAAATGCCAGCAAATTTTCTAATTTCATCACGCCACCTTATCCACTGCCGTCTTCGGCGGCGTTACTCTTACCTTGGCTCCCATTATATTACTCCAATCGACTACCGGTTCTACGGAAACTTACTTGTGCGGTGTGTTTATAAAATTTATAATGGGGAAGAATTCACGAAGCTTTTTTCTCGTGTTTTCCCCGATGGCCGGAGGGCCGTCGTTTTTTTTTCGTTTTTTTTTTTTGATGCTGACTTTTATTTTTGTTTGGTTGAGCCGGCACGCACTTCACAGCCTACACTTTTTTTGTAGTGACGAAGAATGCCTGCTGTTCCGCGAGAGGGCAAAAAACTTAGAAGATTTAGCAGTAGATGCCTTATATTTTATTCGCACTATGCGCATATTTTGACTGCATAATCGGGTGCTATCGCGATGTTTTGCCAGCATACACCTGTACAAAAAAAAAAAGGCCGAATTACTGATTGCATATTGTTTCCATAGCTGCGTTCGAAGTCTGCAATAATGTCTGACCACTTTATCTGCAGGGCGTTCTTGTGCTGTCTGGCATCTATCGTAGTCCTCGCTACGATAGTCGAATTAGCGCTCGAGAGAAGGACCCCGTCCGGCAAGAAACACGAACGTGAGTAGTCAGCTGCTAATAACCATTGCAAAGTGCTTCAGCTGTAGCCATATTAGAGCCGATATAATACACGTGCCTAGGGATTACTTTAAGCATGGTGGCGAATTCTATGGTGTGTGTATCTGAGTGCACTAACCAGTTAAGTAATTAAATAAAACGTGGTAGGTATATCTTAACGAGCGCCTTCACGGGCCTAATCCTATAACTCGAATTAGCGCTAATAAGGTTGGTAATATCATTAAGGCTAACAGGTGCGACCACGATTTGGTCGGCGCTTGTTTTTCTTCCTACACTGGTCGTGCGAGACATATTCCCGTGCGCGAATTCTTGCAGGTGACGTAAAGCATGATTTCACATGAAATTCAAGCACGGCCTTCGCGACAATGTAGCTAAGATTCATTCCGCAGAAGCAGTCCACTCGAGGCATCACGCCACGAGTTCTGTTCAGGAGGGAAAATTAGGAAACTGAGAAGGAGAAAATTTTAAAGCCAAGCTTTGTCTAGCTCCGTGCGTTTTGCGTGGAGAGGTTTCTCGCCGAGTAGACTGGGCCGATCCCGGAGACAGCGTATTCAGAGGTGGTGATTTGGTGAGCCGACCCTCCTAACAGTACACGATAATGCTATTCACATTGCAGTTTCTTAGGTATAGCATCCAGCTTCTTTGCCTGTTTCTCCAAATTGGGCATCGGTGTCTCGCCGAGTAAACGTAGCGGGGGATTTTCCACACAGCTGAGGCAAGCAAAAGGAAAACGCGAAGAGCAACTCTGACGTTAACGTGGAGGAGCTTGGAGAGGAAGAATTTGCGCAGTGGTGCTGATTTATACGTCACAAATTATGTTCGTACAGTTAAATGTGACTCCTAGGGTCACATCCCAATAATCGAATACAAGCGACTATGGATGATAATTCATTTCTTTCAAGGAATAACGAAATCAACTTAATTAATTATCGTGTATTACTTCAACTCAAGCGATGTGATCACATGTATGACGTCTGTGATGTTATTGGGTGCAGGATCACTCCAGAAAGAGATAGAAGCAGCACGCCGAAGCACAAACACACATCAGACTTGTATTGGACACGTAATACAATGAACGGCACACACGTAACAGTTCCCTAAACTACGCTCTAGAAGACATGCAGATATATATAGGCTAGTTAAATGCAGTCTGCCTACAGTTCATGTAGAAACAGGTGTCGCCATGTCGGAGACGTCGAGAAACCGGTGTCGGACAACAGGGTTGGATCGCCTCGTGAAGCTCAGGTGGCCCTGCGCCACAGTCGATGTACCGGAGCCTCCGCGTGCCCGGTTACCCGATGGCGGGGTTTGTGTTCCGGAGAACACTGCGGCAGCCCACCAAGTCACGTCCACAGCTGGCGAGGTAGCCCCGTGGCCGCTCACCCGAACGCTCGATCAGCCAGGCTCAGGACCGCCAGCCCTCCTGGACCAGTTGCCCAGCGGAAGAACTGGACGAGGTAACCCTGTGGCCGCTCACCCGAACGCTCGAACAGCCAGGCTCAGGACCGCCAGCCCTCCTGGACCAGTTGCCCAGCGGAAGACCTTGACGAGGTGGCCTCTCAGCTGGTGCTAGCTTTGATTGGGGTGCAGACGTAGGGACGCGGGCGGCGATAGCTCCTATGGGCCGGACGCCCAGCGAGGAAGCCCCTGTGCCGTCGAACGCCGAACCTCGCGCACCGCACATGCCACGGGCCACGCTCCCTCGAGCCACGCTTTTTTGAGGCGCCACTGTCGACGTTCACCAATCGGTGTCGATGATGATGATGACGACCTTAAAGTACATACCCACTCATGGGTATTGGCCAAGAAGCGTCGTCCTCTTCGCCACCGCACGGCACACTGTCTTCCTATGTTTGTGTTTGCCACTCCCGCGGGCAATATATTATGACAACGTCAACATTCCATCTATACATAGTGTAAGTGCGGCAACTAGAAAGAAAGAAATCTTTATTTAGTTACAATCAGTTACAGTGTACAGTGTACTGTACATGAATCATACATGTAGGGTAAGTGGGCAGGGTTGGCAAAAAGGCAATTTAATGCCTGATAAAGTACCGTAACCCGTCCCAGTCATTAACCGCACAAGGAGCAGTAATGTACGCAACATTTAGCAAAATAGTAACCAAGAAGCAGCCATAGTTATACAAATGTTTATAATAATAAACAAAATATCGCCAGAAGAACATTCATACTTTGAGACCTGCCTGCAAGACTCAGTTTATAACAATAGTGCATTATAACACTTATTTCAAAGAGACAAAGCAAAATATATGTGCAAAAACCCAGACTTTGATCATAAGAAAAGTTTTATAAAGATTTATGTGCACCAAATCATGGAAATACTATTCACTGAATGAAATTGGGACAAATATTCATGCCGTCAATATTTAGCAACAACCTGAGCGATACTGTATGGAAAAAATTACTTTTGAAGCATAAGTAGATAGGTGTAGAAAGTAGGTGTACTTAGTAGAAACTACACAACGTTACATAGTATCTACATTAACGTAAGATGATATGACGTCAACACATTTAGCATTAACTTTACATCAAAGAAGCTTCGCGTCCTCCGGTCCCCACAGAACACGGAATCCGTATATTTTTAATATATGCAACCATAGCTTGCAGCCCTCGAAAACCATTGCGGTGCGTGCCTAAGTGCGTGAACTATATGTAGCCCTACGTCCTCGCAAGTGCCTTTAAAACTAGCTGTGTGCACCAAGAAATTGGAGCGAACTGCGTTCGCACACAATGCCATCGACTAGTTCTACTTTCTTCTGTAATGCCGAGGCACTATAAGACAAAGAAGCGGTTCGTCAAGATGTAAATGACGAAGACGGAGTTCGAAAACCGCAAATGTACCAAACACCGCCATTATTTATTAGTCGAAGAAGTTCATGTGACCTAAGAGAGTAAACTAGCAGTGAAGTGCAATGGGATGGTGTATGCACCACTGATTCCAGATGACAGTAATGAATGAGAACGACGATGGCGGTGGTGTTCATAGCGTCGACATTGATGGAGGCAGAGCTGCAACAACTCATTAGCGAAGGCGTCGCCATGATGCAGTGCTGCATTGACGATTTCACCTCCATTAAAACTGTTGTTATGGTTGGGAGATCTGTACATTCCGTTTTTATGGTCGCATGCACAGAAGTGTCTATTTCTGATTCTATATTTTGTACACCTAAACGCTCCTCCGCAGTTTCTTCTTTCATTACTGAAGACTACAGAATGCAGTAATGCTGTTACTAGTATCTTCAGAAGTCAACTGCGTGAGACGTGAAAAATTGCACCGATTATTGCAATTTTGTTCCTTTGCAGTATATGAACACTGCGAGCCATATATCCGCCTCTTTGTAGTTTATGCGTGCAATAAATGTAATTTGCCTAGCAAATAATTCATAAAAAAAACCTGCCTTTCTCACCGCCGTGTCTTTTTTTCTCACTTTATCCGCGCAGCAGAGGCTCCTTTGAGGATACTACTGATGTTCTCGGCCATCAACAACATGCGCGTGCTGCTCAGGATAACAACAGCTGGGAGGAAGGAAAACCCCCTGAACTTTGTCGGTGGAATAAAAGTAATCCTTATGATGTGGGTTGTTTACGGGCACGCTTACATCATCGGACAGATGGAGTTCGCAGGTACAACAACAATCTGTTCTCAGACTGGCTTTTGCAATGTAAGGGGGGACAGCGCTGATTTTTGGAAGACCAGTGTATGTAAGAATGTGTCGCACGCCAAGTAATATAAGGTACATGTATAACACGGCAAAATGATCTGCCAGAGCATGTGAAAAAGAGGCAAATGATGCCGCATACAGGTCATAATGGTGAGTACTTGATTTACGAGGGCCCACATATGTTAAAAAAAAGATATTTATGCTAATTGTAAGCTCATATATAAGTGTACATTGCAAGTGTGCGAGCAGTGTAAGCTCGAACTCTTGCAATGTTAGCACAATGAGTCGCGGGTACTGTGCGAAGAGGTATCTAACTACGACGAAACGTGGTCTCTGTATCAAAAATAAGGGAAAGAAAAAGAGCATCGAGTCTATAGTGCCACGTAGGAAGATGCACAAAAAGATGTTGTGCAATTACACGTGTCAAAGGGACCATTTGAGGCAGAAGGCCAGCATTGCGGCTCAGGCTATCTAGTCACGCAAAATCTACGGGTGTCGTCATTCCTAAAGGTACGAAATATTGCCAACTGTCCTGTATAAATACAATATAATAACATGATTGTAAAATTTTTGGTAGCTGACGATTATTTGCGTACATACAGTAACATTACAGTTTTGGCATAATCGACGCTAATTTTGGCGACGATTATGCGGAAATTATTTTAACTGTAAGTATTCTAAACAAACATGCTTTGAGCACTGAACAGCTTCCATTCCAGAAGAGCAATATGTGAGCCATTAACTGCAGAAAAATATAATATTATTAGAATAATGACAAGCTTGGTGAGTATCCCACTAATTTTGGTACTTGCCGCCTAAATTTTTCGCCGGTACATTCGACCGTTTCATCACAAATAATCATTTTATAGTAACTATAGACAGTCGTCACTTGATCAACTTGTATAAAATTATATCTCCCGCTAAATGGAAACTTGAACTCAGCCCTATGAAGAACCACTATTCATTTGGTTACTAGATCGCAGGACAAAACGAATTACAGAGAGCGAGCGAAACCTTCACAATACAGTAGTGTCGGACTGAAAACATTGGAGCTCTGAATAAAGTAGTCCCCAGCAGGAATGGTAACATTCGATATACCGGGTGTTCAAAATTAAGCTGTACGGAATTTTAAAAATTGCCTGTGACAGGTAGCATAATTCTTATCATTGAGCTGGGTTATTCGAAGAGGCGCACATTAGTAGCACGAGAAATAAACACATATTCAACTAATTGACAAAAATTGGCTAATACGCTTCTTAGTTAATTACTTTACGACAGATATTGCAATTTACGAATTGTAGCCGGTGAGTTTGCAAGACGCATCCACTTGAAATGAATTTCCAGGATGACACCAGTTTCTAGATATTATTTCCCAAAGTGTGGGACGAAATACATGGGCGCTCCAGTTACTTTTGTGTTTCAATGTATAAAACAACATTTTTGGTAAAAAAGTAAGTGGAACTACAGTGCATATTTACGGCGACTTTGATGGCGCATATCTCCAAACTGGTGTCATTCTGTAAATTCCTTCTAAGTGGATACGCCTGACAAGCTCACCGGCTATAGTTCGTAAATTGCAATATGTGTCGTAAAGTAATGAACTAAGAAGTTAATTAGTAAATTTTTGGTAATTAGTGGAATATGTGTTTTGATTTTTCTTGCTATAATGTCCGCCTCATCGAATAACCCAGTTCAATGATAAGAATTATGCTACCTCCCACAGGAGATTTCTAAAAATTCCGTAATACTTAAAAATGAACAGCCTATAATATCGCCCAAGAGCACTAATGTTTCTGTGCTATCGCACATAAGCATTAGGCAGGACAAAAATGAGACTTCAAAATTTAGAGCTCTACAAGATTGCTCTTTCATACGTAGACAACCTTTTCTTGAAGATTTCGCTGAAAGTTACGCACCGTATAAGATAATTGTCCTTGATGTACACATTCCAACAAATGAAGATATTAGTGCTGTGACACCAGCTCTTGTTGGAAACAAAGGACTGTAGACGCTTTGAGGCTAAAGATCTGTCCAGTTCTGCGAGTTGAAAAAAAAAGTTGTGGCGGAGCAAATAATTAAGTCTATAAAACGTTTGAGAAAAAAAAGAAAAGCAGTGCAAACGTGCTAGCGATTTACACGACAGACTTTGACATTTACCTGCCAACAAATAATATGAAGTTTACACGTGAGGGCTTCCTTAAAGCCTAGGAATGAGCATGCTTCCAGTTTGCATGGCTTTTGTTTATAGCTGATTGGAAGGTGTGCGTTGAGCAATAATAAACGTACCTTCAAGCTGAGATGCCAATATATCGGTTACCATAATGTGTATTAGCTTCGTTAATCCCCCAACAGAGTAATTGCACATGCAATTTCCTAAATTTAGCGTGCAGACTGAATCTAAGCTTTTTTTTCGGGGAGCTGTGAGTTGAAATGCGCTCTTACGTAATGTAAAATTCATTTTATCCTGTTGTTCTGATCAGTATATTTTTTTCTCTTTTGGCAGATGACTTATTTTCGCTTTTAGAAATTTTCGCCAAACCTGGTTCTCAGGCACTGCCAAACGCCGTTCTGAGCGTCTCCACCTTCTTTTTTCTAAGGTAAGTATAACTTTCTAAGGTTTATGCAGCGCTGAACAAGCTTCGCGCTTTAGGATTGCGCTGCTCGAGACACAGGCAAAGATAAACCCACCCTGGACTGTTGAACATATAACTTGCAGCTTAAGCGTACCGGGAATACATTCAAAGAATACAATTTCATCTGGAGAAGTGAAGTCCTTCGTTCTGGTGCTCCTAACCACGAATTATCCGAACCACCTCCAAGTATGCACATACTGGTCGGTCAAAGCTAACGCAGACTACTGCGCAGCTGTGCTTCGTATACCTTCTTTCAGTACGACATGATCAAACCGGTTGGACCGTCTGATCTCATCAATGGTTGTAGAGAGCGTGGAAATAGCTGTTGTCCTACGAAAGCTAAAGAGTTTGCCTGCACAATGCGTCGCACTCCTTGTGGCATTTAAGTCTGCATCGCAACAACTTTGCCGCGGTCTACCATTCAGCAAGTTCCCACACAAGTCCCTATCATTCGTGAGATACCTCAACAAAAAGGCTGCATAGTAAAGTTTCTGTGGATTCTCTCTCACGTAGAGATTGCTGGAAATGACGAAGTTGGTGCTCTGGCATACGCAGCTCTCTCAAATCCACATGAAGTCAAATTACCAAAAAGTAATGAAGGTGGTTTCGTCAAGAGGAAGCCTTTCTACTGCATCGAATAAGAACAGGATCTGCATATACCCCTGCATAGTTATTCATGACGGGACGTACCGATTCTTCGCTCTGTACGTCTTGCGACGAGGCAGGAAACATCGAACGCTTTCTGTGGTCGTGCCCAAGTTAGCGTGGTGAAAGGGGGCTCTTCTTGAGAACCTCCTACAGAAGAAAGGCCTTCTACATGCGTGCCTGCAACACCTTGTGTTTCCAGAAAGATCCGGTATAACCCACAAGGAAGCTTCACGCCTCCTCCTTACGTTTCTAAGAGGCACTGATCTGTTTGACAAGTGGTAAATGCCCCAATGATAGGGAAATAGACGCTCAGGCGGAGCGATTGATGGGCTCGATTGCCAGGCTAAACCCACCTGCAGCTACAACACACGATCCCACCACCACCACCACCCCACCACCACCACCACACCCTCGGGTTTACTAGTAGGGATTACTGGTACGAATCACAGCACTCCCCTTGTGACCTATTACTTGTAAGAGCGTGAAAAAAGCTGAAAATATTAATAAATAACACGACTATTCTGCTGCCCGCAATAAAAGCATAAATATCGAAAAAAAAAAACGTTAGAAAAGAAACCGTAATACGCTGTTAAGTGCCAGCTACCATAATATCCGCAGTCATAGCCGAGAGTCAATTAATTATACTAAAGATGTGAAGCACTGGAACAGGCGAGGACAGTAGAGGAGGACACGACACGAGTGATAACTTTCAACAATTGGTTTATTTCAAACCGTGGCACAAATGCATACATACATGACACCCCTATGCCACAGCAAATGGCATGCGCACCGATATGGCTTTTCCCCTTCCTTTCGACTCAAGTATATGCCCAAAAGTGGTCACACAATCAAGTTACGCTAGGAAACATTTAAAAATGACAATTCTATGTCAGTCAACGAGATAGAGAGTGCTGACACAATCCGTTCCCAATGTTGCAATCTTCGCTGCTTCAATGATTAGTCTTTTCCCCTCCCCATGTGTAGGGTAGTAAACTGGACTAGGTCTGGTTAACCTCCCTGCCTTTTCTTCCTCCCTTCTCTGTCTCTCTCTCTGTTGTTAGTTCATATCTGTGTGACGATAACACCGCGGTATTTTGGAAAACTGGTTCGCATCCACACGTGCTGCAAAGTGTTAGCTACCCATCGCGTCCCTTCTTAACATTGTTCGAATGCTCCCTTAATCTCTAGATTAGGCAACGGCTCGTTTGCCCTACGTACTGCTTACAACAAGAAAGAGGTATTTTGTATACTACTGATTCATTGCAATTTACAAATCGTGTTCTATGCCGCTTCTTGCAGGCGTGCATATTAACTTGTGGAACATTTCTGGCCTTACAAATAGCTTTTTAACTTGAACGGGGCCGAAAACACTGCTTTGACGTTAGCCCTTTCTTCCATGCTTTTTCAGGCGACTTCGAAATGTTGTGTAAATATGAAACGACAGCTACTCTTCCGATCTTTCGCGATAATCGGAATGTTGATTTTGTCACCCGAACGAAACTTCCTAGTGAAGTCTTCCAGGACTGCCACCTGAATGTGCAAGGGGTATCCTGCTTCCAAAAGGCGGGAAGACTGACTGCAGAGACTGTCCATCATTAAGTGACCAAATGATTATTTAAGAGCATTCTCAAGGCATAGACCTACGATGCTTGTCTTCACTATTTTGGAATGAGCTGAACTATACGGCAACAGCTGTTTACTACCTCGTGGTTTATATCGCCAGCATGTTCGGTTAGCATGGAACGTAAACATAATGTCAAAAAAGCGTAGCTTTCTGTCATGGTTAGGCAATTCACAGGTTAGTGACGAAGGTTTCAGACACTGTCGAAACATGGTAAATAGGTTATTCATGAAGCGTTCAGAGGGAACATATTCGCAGTTTAGGATTATCAGAAGATTGTCGACATACCTAAAAGTTCTAAGGACTCCTGCGCCAGCAGCAAGCCTAGGCAGCTCCCTGTCAAGTTTTGCTAAAAAAGGTCACTCCAAATCAGAGCAATGCAGTAGCCTATACACGCCCCTTGTTTCTGAGTAAATGGCTGTCAAGTTTTTCTAAAAACGCTTATTCCAAATCAGAGCAATGTAGTAGCCTATACACGCCCCTTGTATACGCGCCCCTTGTTTCTAAGTAAATGGCTGTCCGTCCCATAGGATGTAAGTCGACTTCAAGTAAAATGATAAGAGTTCTAAAAAAACCTTGCTGGTACACCGGACGAGTCTTCAAAATGAATCCAGCCGAATTATTCAATTCTGTTAGTAATACATGCTAGCAACTGGTGATGTGGTAATGGATAGTATAGGTCTTTTTTTATCAATGGAAAGAGCATGAAGACCTGTGTCCATGAGGGAGCTTACAAGCTTGAGGACGTCTTCAGAGCTTCCCACTAAATAAACATCGTCAATTTTCAGGAGCTTAAGTTTTTCTTGCAAGAATAATGCAGAAGATTTCTGCCACATACCATTTTTGGAAATAATTACACGGAAAGAAAATTCTGACATTAGCGTTTTCGTGCTAAAGAACATTTCAAGCAAATGCTTCTTGCTCTTGGGAATTTTGGAGAGAACTCTAGGAAGTTCGAGCTTTTCGCAAAGGTCTCTCGCACAGTTCTTAATTTTGGCCATGGGTACAGTATCACAGAATTCGAACACTGAAGAAATCCATCACACGCTTTCAATCTGAACATCTCACCGGAAAGAACCGCAAAGCCCCTGTTGCAAAACCTCTCTCCTGACTGAGCTTACATAAATTTCGCAATTAGCTTCTGGCATGCAGATTTCTTAGGGTAGCTTAGTTTTTCGTCTTTTCCGTGTCGGATATGCCTTGGAAAGTATTCGTGTTTGTAGTAATCACTAGGGCAGACAAGGGTTAATCCTTGGCCGTGTGCGTTGTAGCATTGGCGAGAGCATTGCTGTAATTTCTTTTCGCCCCTTTGTGCCCTTTCCGCTGTGGAAGGTAGGCAAACTGGACATGCGTTTGGTTAACCCCCTGCCTTTGCTTTATTCTGTCGCCCCCCTTCCTGTCTTCGTGCAATCAAGTTAAGCCGGCGATGACACAAATTCCTGCACACACTCTGACAAGAAGTTGGTAGCAGACAGTTATAAATTGTTTCTCCTTTAATAATTGCACAGGTGATTTGTGGAAATAATAATAAAGCAACCAGTTTCTTCATGAAGTTTGAAGCTTCCTCAATCAATTTCTTATCCAATTATCTGGCTGCTGAGTCAACAACATGTAACCCATTCCGCACTTCTAAAAACATGTCGCAGGTAGTATGCAGAAATGCAATGTGTCGGGTTACTACAACATTCTGCAACCTTCCTTTGGACGAATTCTTAAAGCATACATTTCCTCTTCACAGCGGGTTCGTGCTGCCATTTATGGTGCCAAATCCAAAGACTTCAACAAGCAGAAGAAGCATAGGAACAGTATACCTGGTGGGAATCATAAAACGATACATGAGGTACGTACGCCGGTAGTTTATTGACTATTCTGGAGAGAAGGCGGCGGCCGTCCCGGGGTTTACCTCTTTACGTCAATCTCAATATGAGTACGCAATGACGTCCGAGGCGCTGCACACATTAGTGAGCGCGTCATGATGAAATGGCAATTTTTACACGTTAAAGCTGTAGGAGCTCGGGACACACGCGTTAATTCTCGAAAAAGCAACGTAAGTCAGCAACATAATCAGGAAATGCTTCCTGTTTTTTGCAGGCCATCGTTTCTCACCACTCTGTGTTTTTCCCACATTAGCATGTGCTGCTAGATCGTATCTGATTCTTACACTTACGGTGTTCTGGGTTTAAAATAAACGACTACCGTGACGGAAAGTGCGAAAGTGATTTACTTGAGGTAGTGATATTGACAACGTTTAGAAAATATGTGGCTTGGTATTACGAAACAATGAATCGTCACGTGTATGGTGATGAGAACTTGTTCCGGAAATCAAGCATAGAGTTGTTTTTCTGTTATCTTCGTTATGTTCGTGAATTTGCGGCACCTTCAGAATGTCATAAACAATATGACACATGATTTCGCAATCTACAATGCATCATGCATCATCATTCGAGATAACAAAAAGCTGAACCGTACAAGGGGCAGTCAAAAAGAATCCTTATTTTTTCCGTCCATTGTGCAATTGTTAATGCAGATGTATGAACTCGCCGTAAATTATATACTCGTAGCATTAATTAACTTACGTGCTTGACATGCGCTAAAGTATGAAAAAAGAGCGATGCAGCGCGTATATATAATTTTACGGGTAGTATTCGCCAGAAGACGGTGTTATGTGCACAGCGGATCCGTGAAAGAAGAGTGTAATATATATATATATATATATATATATATATATATATATATATATATATATATATATATACATTGTTACGGGAGCAAAGGACGCTTGACAATATATTTACAAGATATATAGATATATACAACGGGCAGAAGACAGGCATACAAGATGAAGCAAGTGGCGTGACTATCGGCGATCGTCGTCTTCGTCAGTCCTGTCATCATCGTTCGCTACTGCAGCGCCTCGTAACATGACCCCGGTGGCGAAGCCGCTGTCCCGGCGCTTGGTAGGTTCGAGTGATATCGCTTTAGTCGAGCGACGTGAACGATATCAGAGGAGGATCACGGTGTGGAGGTATCAAGAGGTGGTATCTCGTAGGCCACGTCTGTCACTTATTGATGCAAGGCACGGTACGGGCCTGAATAGGGCGAAATCAGCTTCTCACAAAGACCAACTCGCCCTGCTGGTTTCCAAAGAAGCACGATGTCACCAGGGTTAAAGTGGACACCGCGGTGACGAGCGTCATATATGCGTCGTTGCTTTTCCTCGGAAGTGGTCAGACGCAGGCGTCCAACCTCACGTGCCTCTGCAGCTCTAGATATGGCATCACGGGCATATTCTGACGTCGTATCGAGAACGGCTGGGAGGATCGTGTCAAACGGTAGTATAGGGTCTCGTCCATACAAGAAAAAAGAAAATGGAGAGAAACCAGCAGAATCATGGCGGGGCGTATTGTAGGCGAAAGTGACGAACGGTAGAATGGCATTCCAGTCACGGTGGTCGGTAGAGACGTACATAGCGAGCATTTCTGTGATAGTTCGATTGAGCCGCTCTATGAGGCCGTTGGTCTGAGGATGATACACCTTTGTAAACTTGTGCTTTGTAGCGCAGGTGTGCAAGACGTTCTGGACAACGTGTTAGTGAAAGTAGCGGCCCCGGTCGATAAGGAGTTGTCGGGGAGCGCCGTGGTGAAGTATCACTGCTTCGAGAAGGAATTCAGCGACCTCGGTTGCACAACTGGTAGGGAGAGCCCGCGTGATCGCGTAAGGGGGGGGGGGGGGTGTCGTCCGTAGCAACTGCTATCCACTTGTTCCCACTAAGCGATAGAGGAAAGAGGCCAAGTAGACCAAGACCAACCCGAAAGAAAGGCTCAGATGGTATTTCAATGGGCTGATGACGGCCAGCTGGTAGGGCTGCTGGTTTTTTGCGGTGCTGACAAGATTTACAGGAGGCGACGTAACGGCAAACTGAACGCTAAATACCGGGCCAAAAGAAATGAAGCAGAACACGATCAAATGTCTTTGAGACTCCCAGATGACCAGCGGTAGGACAATCATGCAACTGTGAGAGTGCACTCTCACGTATATGCTTGGGAATGACCAGCAGCAGTTCAGGGCCGTCAGGGTACATGTTGTAACGGTACAATATGCCATCTTGCTAAGCTCGATACATGACCGTTTTCGCATTTTGTCTTCATCTGAATGAGGCCGTCGGAGCCGGGAATTGAACGAGCGACCTCGCGCTCCGCATGCAGAACTCCGTAGTCACTGAGCCACCGTGTAGGGTGGTTTCTGCAGCTCGCTGTATTGTATCCGCGAGGCTTCGTTGGATTTGACTGACTCTTCTTGGGACTCTCAGTGGATTTCGCGGGACTTTGAATTTCCGATGTGAAATGGTGTACAATGAGGAGAAAGAGCCTTGTCTGCTTAATGTTTTAGGGCCATGGTCAATAGACGTAGCGTAAAGAAGACATATCGATGTTCTGAACAGCTTTCTAGGAAATCTTAACGCTATTCGGTGCTGCCATAATGTTGACGTTTGTGTAAACATCTATGTCATTGGTGCATGAGCTTTTGGTTGGACCAATAAACTTGTGACGTTGAATTATGAACAACATGATTTTCTATTCTTGAATTGCCTTTGTTTCAATTATACCAAACAGGCAAATCATGTCTGTCGAACGGTATCTCTAGGAACGTTGACTTTTTTTAACACGAAAGTGTTTTATGCCGGGGTCCACCAAGACTTCACTGACGTATTTCCGTCACGGAAATACGTCAGCTTACAATGTACACGAACATAATACAAAGAAAGAAACCAGAAGAAAAAGTTCCACAAACATGGAAAATTTGGAAATCGAACCCATGACCTCTCGGTCCGCGACGATAGATCGCCGAGCGTTTAACCCATTGCGCCACAAACGCATTTGCAGAGAGCTACACAGACGCGCCTTATATATCTAACACTCCTCCGTGTACCCGCGCTCTTGCTCGGGGCGGTGCCGCCGCCTACGAGCAGAAAAGAGAAGTACTGCATTATGACACTAACGCGCACCGACAGTGAACGCTTCGGTGGTCTCAGCACTACGACGCCTCGATGCCAGCATTCGAAGGGACGCTGGCATCAAGAAGCACTACCAACGCCACCTAGGTGGCGTTCACCGTACTCAGCACAGCGGAGCGTGGCCTCGGCAATTAGCTCTGAAAATGTTTCTGAAGTTGATCGCGGAGGCTGCAATTACGACGCGCTGTACGCGCTGATTTGACTCGGTGACGATTCAGTTACGTGCTTTGTCTTGCGCGTTGTATTAGTGTGTCAGTTACGTGCTTCGTCTTTCGCGTTGTGCTAGCGTGTGCAGCGTAGTGCAGCTTCCATATGCACGACGGTTGCTCACTGGTCATCGACGTTGGTAGTCGTGATGGAGGAGACGTGCCACCAGGCGTCAGCGTGGGTGCATCAACGCCTAAGGGCGCTTTAGCCACAAAACACCAATAGACATTATATATCAATGTGCAATAAACATTACACTACTTCTGTGAAGACACGTTTCACTTTCGTGTTCTATACCGATTCCTATATAAGAGGGATCAACCACATTTTTTTTGCTAGTTACTGGAGTTGTATACATTTGACTTGATTCATTTCTTCGCGACGACGAATTGCTGGTAACTGAAGAGAGCGCTAACATGGGAGTTCATCTGTTAAAATAATAAAATAAGAGAGACAAACACACTAGAAAGGGTACGCTGCTTTCCGAGAGCCAACATTTATTAATTCATGTAACGACGTGTGGTACGGTGACATGCGCAATGAGGGAAAGCGTAAAAGAATAGGCATTTGCGCCTTTTAAAGGACTTGAGGCTTCTAACAGATATTTCTAATCATCCAGGGTCACGCTGCCTACAATGGCTCTGATCCTGTGCTTCTACCTGGTGCCCCTGGTGGTGGACGGGCCTGCTGATCAGGACAACTTAGCCCTGCACGAGCGAAACTGCATACAGAGGCCCTGGGCCGTGCCAGCTCTCATGAACAACTTCCTGCCACTGCACATCATGGTGAGCACACAGAATTGTCCTGAAAAGCATTTAATGTGAAGTTGATTTGGCTTGGCAGCCTCACTTTTACCGCCTCGTTTTCGTTTCTAATATGACATTTCATTAGACATGTCTTTCTCAAATAATTGACTAGATCGGCCATGCTATATAGATTCATCCTTGTACTACGTGAGTGTCTGCGCTATTATCAGGGCCTACAAAAAAAAAGCAGAAAAGACACAATTTAAAATCTTCGCGTCCCCACTGTGCTTTTATTAGCGGCCAAATCAAAACATTGCACATGAAAAATTTGTTGAACGATAAAATAAGCTCATAAACAAAGCACTACAATGACACAATTATAGCGGCGTGATGTCACAGCTACTAGTTTGTTAAAGGATTGCGGAATAAAAATTTTCAGATTTGTTAGCACATGTTGATTTGTGAGATTTTTATGGGTTGCTTCCTAAATAGGACTGAGGAAAAACTAACAAAGACTACTTCAGTTTTTAATGACAGACCTACGACGGCTATTATTATTATGACGTTGTTATTACGTACTTTTTTTTTTTAAAAACCAGTGCCGAACGAGAACTGTAAAATTGCGTTAAAAATTCATTTCTCTTGATTTCGGCGTTTCTACAATATGACTACGAGTGTGCAGTGTTTGAGACATATAGCCGCTACAAAAGGCGTTTTCGTTGCAAAACCCACACGTGCGGATTCCTCAGAAAGAATCACAATTAAAGAAAATTTCATCGTGGTCTACAGATCAAACCTATCATTACCACGGCGATTCCGGGCACTCACTCAAGTGAGTAAGTTAGCACGGATGTTAGCATGTGTTAGGGTGAGAATGAATTAACCGAAGACTCGAAGCACTGAATATGCAAATAGGTTTGGTGGAAAGTCGCAATGCCTGGGTTAGTTTTTTTTTCAAACGCGGAACTTCCTTTCTGAGAAATCCGTATGGATTTTCTGCAAAGCTTCGATTGAGCTACTTTCATGTTGATGACAGCTTACCCTTTCCTGAAACTTCTTCCACGCTGCAAGTTTTCGCAAAAACGTATAATTACATTCTGGAAACAGTGTGTTACAAGATGAATGCTGAGAAAAAGCCTTAACGTTAATCACGAACTGCAGTAGATGACCTGACAAAGAGAATCATGATGGTGGCACGATGGCTCACTCGTCAGGAATCGGGCATCACACCTGAGTGAAGTGCAGTATTTTGAGTGTGTGTGTCCAAACTTGAGCAGTAGATTTCCTTTACGACCATCCTGATACATCGCCTTGAGTCCAATCATAGCTGAAGGCAACTAACCATAACATATAAGGCCAATCAAGGTCGCGTCACAAAGCACCATCTCGGCAACATGACACGGTCAGTCGACCTAACAACACAGCATTCCACATTTGCGTGGTCTCCTCTGCCGAGTTGTTATTGGTGTTAGCCTCCTCACAGGGGGTTCAGTTTCACGAAACTTCCCTTACGTGAGAGTGTTTTCTGATTGGCCATAGCTCATTCGCTCGTAACTGACGATGCCAGCAGCCGTTATAAAGAGACCATTACCTTGGCGATGACCAATCAGGGAGTGCAATTACGTTAAAGAAAAACGTGATGTTGGATCAAAATGTTGACGACGAAGTGTTAAAAGTGAAAATGACAATATATAATATTTGGCAACCTTATTTGGGTGCCAAATGTTGAACATACATGTTACTCTATGGTAATGGCCACAAGGCAGTGCTCCCGACCGCGAGGATGTTTGTCAAGCGCGCACACCACGTGCAACAAACAGTAGAAGGCATAACAGCTGACTGTCGTCATGTTGCTCATCCGCGCGTTTTCCGAAAGTGGGCAGTACAACTTCTGAGCTACTAAATTTTATGCGCGCTGGTACACGTATATACTATCTATTATAGGCTACGAATTATTGAAAACAAGAAAAAACCTAAGCAAAAAAATTCTCGTTCACTTCTTTCGCCTTTTATCACAACTTCAGAAAACTGCTCCTCTAAGTATCAGGAATACAATGTTTACTCATGCGAACTTGGCAGTGTCGTGGAATCACTTTACATGTACGCCTTGTAGAATAGCTATACAGGGTACTTCATTGTAACTACAACCAAACTTAACTTAAAATTTTATTTTTATAGTTCGCTGGGTTTCATCAAATAAAGAGCCCTGTAAAAGGTAACTCCTAAGAAAGAACTGAATTCGGCTGTTTTGCAAGGCCTTCTACTGTTTCCTCACGTACAACTTATGTCGTGGAACGGTTACATAAAATTTGGCTTAACTGACTTTAATTAGCTAGCTGCCTGTGTGCACTACAGAAATGTTTTGAGTAGCTGAACAAAACTGCGAGGACTATGTTTTTGGTCATACCTATTTTGTGAAAAACTCTGTATTTTATACTATTTTCGCCGAGCATTTCGCACATTAATTGAATTTAATGTGGCAATATATAAAAGTTATATTCACATCCTGTTAAAATCTAGACGGTGGGTATCGTCATGTCTCATCGCTCATGTTATACAGGTAAACTTTTGTCTGCTGGAAGTATGGCTGCTCTCTTACCATAGCCCGACGAAATTAATGGACATTTCTTTCATGGCATTCCCTGGAACGACGATTGCCCTTGAATTGCGTTGTACTCATGACCACAGCTATACTCATTCCGCTACATATTCAGCGGCTGTAATGATTTCGCTCCGAATGCGCAATGCACCACAACTGCTGCAGTATAAGAATGACGTCAAGCAAAAAAAAAAAATAAATAAATAAAATACCTACATGCCTTAAAGCCTCCCACTGTCTCTTTCAGAAGCTGCAGTCCTGCCTAAGCGCATGATGGCCATTAAGCATTTCGACACTTCCCGCAAAAAAAAAAAGATATCCCGAGGAAAGTGCATAAGCCCAGAACGATTCTCATCACTACTACACAAAAATCGTTAGTAACAAGGAAGAACATAGGAGCATATAGAAGAACGTGGAACTATTAGTGACAGCGAAGAATCAGGAAGAAATCTGTAGAAGTGAGCAGGTTTATACAACTACAGCCCAACCGTGTCATCCCTGACGACTCGTTTAAAATGGCCATGGCCAGGGAACACGATGGCGTCAAAGGAAGATGGAGTTTTAATTCAGGCCAATATCATGCGAACAGCAGTAGCATCTGCTTGGAGCCGTTAGCCTGGAGCGAACGGTTTGGTAAGGGGTCCTGACTTCGTCAGGCGAACAACTGTTTCATTGATAGGTTTTATACAGCTCCCGCTTCCTTGAGGGTTTGGAACCTAAGCGGGTACGAAAGATAAAGGTGAGGGCTGTGTAAAGCAAGTGGAAATGTTCTAAAGGAGGGATTAGTTGTAGCAGAAAGAGAGGGAGTGGTAACGCTGGAGGTTTTTTTTTAACAGCGGAGCTGTTTAAGCCGAGCGTTAGTCCGCAACGTGTGAACAGAAATTGTGGGCCGATCCTGGCTGTAGTGCAGAAAGGGTCCAAGCGCAATGAACTAGCGAAGCTGAGCCTGGCTAAGTCTAGCTAAGCATGGTTAGGACTACTTAAGCTTAGTCAGTCATCGATAACCAATCGATAGCCAATCAATAGCTAATCGATAATCGATCGATCAATAATCAACAAATTCCGGAAAATGCTGGGGATGACTTGGTAGGGCTAAGGCTAGCCCAAATACGTGGCCAATACCTTGCGATAGCCAATCGATAGCCAAACAATAGCTAATCAATAATTGATCAATAATCAATAAATTTCAGGAAATTCTGGGGATGACTTGCTAGTGTTTAGCCTAGCCCAAAAGCCAGGACTAGCTAGGTGCTCATCAGCTTCGCTTTGTCTTTAGCATTGCGCCTTCAGCGCAAACTACGCTAATTTTTTATTGGACATGGCGCGTTACAATGAAGCTCCAAGCACGTTAAGCGAGATAGCGAAGAAGCGGCAGGAAGGGGGCAAAGAGGCAAAAGAAGGAAATGAGAAACTCACAAGCAACCAGGATGTGGCTACTTTTGGCAAAAAAAAAAGAAGTCAGCTTAATTGGCTATGAGATAGTTAAAAAGTTCGAAAAACTTTGCAGAGGCATCAAAAGTGTGTCCAGTAAACGACACGCTGACATGTTGTGGACGACGCGCGAGGGGCTAGCTTTCGCATGCATTATGTCTAACACGTTAGATACACATTAGTGTATGGGAATGGGAACCCTGCGATTACCGCCAACATAACAGCCTATTCTCTCCCAAGGCAAAAGACGTGCGAGCACCTCCAAAATGACATGGAAATTAAAGCATTACAAATGGCTATAATGTTATTTATATGGTAGAACGTCCGTTTCGCCACAAGTATATCTACCAGCAAACAATACATCCCTGAAACAGGACAGCCAGTGAACGTTCAGAATCAGCAGACATAGTAAAGATACGGTCAAGAAACTTCTCAAAGCTCTCATGTAGGGCATGATAGCTCTAAGCTGGGCTAGTTAGTTTTCGTTCAATCATACCTTGTCTAATATAAGAACCAAAAGTGTCTAGATACATGCTTTTAGTGCTGTGTAAGACATCGAGTTCTACAATGTTAAGATGTAACGCAAAGGTACTTATTCCGGGGAGGTAATCTTCACGTGGCACTGAACTTGTGTGAGAACCATATTATACCTATTTCTTGCTCTAGCATTGGAACGTAGTCTTCACCAGGCACCAGGTCCAATGTAGTGGAACTGGTTCTGCTCTCATTCAATTTATTTTCGTGCTTCGCCTGTTCCACGAAGAGCACACCGGGTACGTTACGTAGAAAGTCAGCCTGTGGGCACTCCATGTGTTGTAAAAATTGAATATCATTGAGACAAACGAATAGTTTGCATTAAGCCGTCGCATAGGCAAAATTAGAAATCAGCGAACTTAATGTTTGACGCAACGCAGTATCTAAAATTGTATTGTTCTCCTTTGGCACTTTCGCACGTCTTGTCCCTTTTTTGTTTTTCTTATTCAAGGTGGAAGTGATTCTGGTTCCGCTGAACTGATTTGCCAAATACTAGATAGGATGAACCAAAGTTAAAAACAGTCAGACGAGTTACAAACAGAAATACAAGTTACGCTCGCGCGGAGCAATAAAAACACCCTAATAAAAATAATAGTGTGAAATTGTAACATGCAGCAGTCACTTATACATAATTAGCAGGTTATACAGCAGATTATACATAATTTTAGGCAGAAAATGTTATACAACGATTATAAAGAAACTACAACAGACAAACAAAATAGTTAAGAAAAAAGAAGCCAATAAACATGACGTTGTACTAGAACAATATACAGGGTGTTTCAGCGAACACTTTCAAAAATTCCTAAAGGTTGCCTGTGGCAGATAGCACAATTCTAGTTCATGAGCTGGTCTACTCGAAGAGGCGGACATAACTTGCACAAGAAATTGAAATGCATAATTGAATAATTAACAGAAATTCACTAATTAAGTTTTTAACTAATTACCTGATGGCCCATACTGCAATTTACAAATTGTAGCCGTGGAGTTCGCAAGGCGGATCCACTTGGAACAAATTGTCGGGATGACACCAGTTTCGAAATATTAATTCCCGAACTTTGCCGAGAAATGCATTGGCGTTCCAGTTAGGTTCTTAAAAAACGTCGCTTTTTGCATTGAAGCACAATATTAACTGGAACGCCAATGCATTTCTCCGCAAAGTTCGGGAATTAATATCTCGAAACTGGTGCCATCCTAAGAATTAATTCTAAGTGGATCCGCTCTGCGAATTCCACGGCCACACTTGTAAATTGCAATATGGGCTATCAGGTAATTAGTTAAAATTTTAATTAGTGGATTTTAGTTTTTTTGTCGATTATGCATCTCAATTTTTCGTGCAAGTAAAGTCCGCCTCTTTGAGTAGACCAGCTCATTAACTAGAATGGGGCTATCTGCCCCAGGCAACCTTAAATAAATTTTGAAAGTGTTTGCTGAAACACCCTGTATGTGCTGCGCATTAACAATTAACCGAGTATCTTTTCTAGCAAGCATTTCCTGATTCTGCGAGAAAATGAATTCAATCATGAACATGATTTGATTTCACATGAGATGGTATTCCGGTTGGATATCTCGGTAAAATGTGCGGTTTGCTTCTCATAGTCAGTTCGAGCTTTTGGGAGTAGAAGGTTGTGAAAATCTGCAAATTTGTTTTGGCTAGTATTGATAATATTGTCAGCAGTTAAACCTTCAACAGATACCTCTTTGTGCAGATGACGAAAAATGAAAATTGATAGCTTATGATAAAACAAGATTTAAGAGTGTGTGATCTAGTTCTCGAAATTAGAGTGAGTTACTAACCCTGTATACATATGCCGCTATGCAATTCATTTTCTGTATTGGGTGAGTTTGTAACACTCTTGCGGCATCGCTATTTCATGTGAAGAATTTTGTTGCAGTGCCTCAACCATTTGTGGTACGTTTGTGCTGATCTGCAAATATTCATTGTGGTCGGGCTTCCGATGGCCCTGACAATTTTAAGGTAAGGTTCTTGTATTTGTATATGCATGTTTTAGAGAACAGCCGGTTTTGACATCTCTGTGTGTTACTGTATTACAGCGGCACTTCCGTCATTCCTTCCATCCCTTAGAAGTGATATGCGGGGCAAAATAGATTCGCACAAATGCTTGTTGGCAATAGGTTTGCACGATCGCGCTCAAGATAATGTGACAGTGAACGCTACCTCAGCGAGGGGCTCTGACCAGTGACAATTTTTTTTTACGAATGGATACTTTGATTACGCTGTCCCAGAGCCTGTAAAATAACAAAATGCCCCACAATTGTGCAGCTAAATAACGTAAACAACTAGAGAGCTTAAAATACTATCATTGCGGCCAAGAAGCCGCAGTAAATGAAATACGCAGTAGTCACCGAATTTACTGTTAAGGCCGGTAGCTAGCTCATCTAGCTAGATACATGACATTCACTCTGTGCCCAACGTGCAACACATACACGTTACGCTCGGGCGGAGCAAAAACAGGCAGAATTTGCAAGGCTAGGTCTTCCAGCTGCTAGCAGCACCCCTACAGCTCCTCCTCCTTTATCAAAGTTTCCCGTCGCACTCAACGCGTATAAAGTACTATTACACTGATCGAGATAGAAAGAATTACTAACGTTTTGCACCTCACCTGGCAACATGTTCTCGCACTGATGCTTACTGTACACCAATATTGTTTGTGGCTTTCGCATTGCGACGCTATTAAACTACATTGTGTGTTGACAAACAGTGCCGTCACGAAACCAGAATCGCCCCAAATTAAAGAGAGCCTTTGAGTGAAACGGTTATATTCAATCAGTTAGTCAAGAGCTCTCCATTCAGACTGGAATTTTAGTTGAATGTGAAGTAAGGCAAATGACTCAATCTTTGCGAGGACTCAATTTTTGCGATTTTCGCGAACGGGCGGGCGTGCATGAAAAAATAGTTCTGCGGGTAATTTGTGTTTATGTCACAGCACCCACATATTCTTTTATATTGCGGAGCTGAATGCCCGGGAAGTAATTCTGAAACATATAATGTTCATTGAGAAAAACGCAAAACGTGAAGCTCGAGACAAAAATGGCATTTGCAGGGTAGTTGTCATGCAGGGTAGGTGTCATGGGTAGTTTGCCTGCCCATGACTGGCTCATATATTTGCCTAAATTAAAAAAAATTGTCGCGTCCAATCAACCTCATGTAAAGAATTTACAGCAATTAACACTAGCAACCAGTAAGTACAGCAAGAGTTATACGGGCGATGTAAAAATCGATCAAGTTTGCTAAAAATTTTCATACCGTTACCACAATTAGCTGATACTAGCGTTTACCTTACAGCGACAGTTACCAGCCATGTGCACACCTCAGTACAGTTTCACTACTTAAGAGCACAAAATCGTTGTTCGTTCATGAAAGTGAAAAGCTCACATAAAGAGAACGTACCAGGAAAAGTTGTCCTATTTAGGCTACAACATCCGACGAGGAAGTTGTAGATCGCGCTCGGACCCTTAAGTTGAATTCAGCAATATTTACCTTCACGTGTAACGGAATTACTTTTTCCCGCATCTTGAAGAAAACCTGTGAAATATGACCAAATGAACAACTGATTTCCCACTTGTGCGCCTCGATCGCAGAGCTATTAAGCAGTCACGTATGAACCGACAACGCTTCTGAGAGTGCTGTCGCTGCAAAAAGCGACACTATTGATTTTTCTAGTCTGCTTAAAGCTATAATGGAATATAAATTGTGTGGTTTAGCGTCCTGAAACCACTCAATCGGTTATCAAGGACACCGTAATAAAGGGTTATCAAGGACACCATAATGAAGGGCTCCGGAATCCCGCCGTGGTTTCTCAGTGGCTATGGTGTTGGGCTGCTGAGCACGAGGTCGCGGGATCGAATCCCGGCCACGGCGGCCGCATTTCGATGGGAGCGAAATGCGAAAACACCCGTGTACTTAGATTTAGGTGCACGTTAAAGAACCCCAGGTGGTCCAAATTTCCGGAGTCCCCCACTACGGCGTGCCTCATAATCAGATCATGGTTCTGGCACGTAAAGCCCCATAATTTTTTTAAGGGCTCCGGATTCATTTTGACCGCTCGGGGTCCTTTAACGTGCACCCAAGGCACGGTACATGAGAGTGATTGCATGCCGACTTCATCGGAACGGGTCTGCTGCGGTTGGGAATCGAACCCATGACCTCGTGCTGAACAGCACAACGCATAGCCACAGAGCCACAGTGGCGGGTGAACCACCGTGCTTGTTTCTTTCAGCAGTGAAAGCGAGAATTATCTCTGGTGTCACTTTCACAGCCAACTTCTACTTCGCTGCTTTATCTTCTCAGCGGCCGCTCACTAGGTCAAATGCAGTATGTGTTCATGCGCAGGTCATTTGGGAGCACTGCCTTCGTTGCACTGCCAGCGGGTAGTTACGTGTTTCGTTTTTCTATTTTGCGGGGGGGGGGGGGGGGGGGGGGAGGCGATTAATGAGGCGGTGGCGTGCTGTCAAAGTTATCATTACTCCCACTACTACGACTACTTTGAAATAGCACTACTACCATTACTCTAAAGCCATAAAGCATTGCACAACCCCCTAAACAGTTGTAGCGGTGGTTTTCAACAGCGTCGCTGGAGATGCGCTTTCGCAGGGTAGGGATGGCGAGTTTTTATTGCGATAGCAATTATATGGACACTTCAACCGGATTTCTGCCGTCGGCGTCGCCGTCGTCGTCGCCGTCGCCGTGAGGTTCCGTATAAATTCCAAGGGCGATAAAATCGTCGCCGCGCGTCGTATGCGCGAGCGAACGCGCGCGGGGGACGCGCGCTATCACGGAAGGCGAACCCCCCCCGCGCGCTATCACGGAGAGCGAACGCTCGGCGGAAAGCAAACGTGACCGTCGCGCGAAAGAGCGTGGGGGTATGGGAGGGAGGGAGGGAGGCGGGGCGGCGCTGTGCTCCGGCACCCAAGGCGTATCTTGCCACTCAATTTCCCACGCGAAAGCAACAAAGCGGGAAGAGGGGGGGAGGGGGGGGCAGCTTCTCCTCTGCCAACAACTTATCCTTTGCGCTTTGCCCGGAGATGCCGGTCGTCCGCACCGTCTCTTATCTCCACACGGCTCTGACCTTTCTATGCGCTGTGCATTCGCCGCTCAGTTTCCGTTGAAGCGATAGACCGCGTGAACCTGCGCTTGCTGCCAGCGTTTTGACAGTCGTTGGCTGCGGTCGTGTGATCTATTCATGTTTGCTTCTGCGCGCTGACGCCACAATTGTTAATTCAGTTAGTAAGCCAATGTGTCCAAGTTTATGCAGCCGATAAAACTACTATCCCTACTCCCAATAGCTCTCTACTAATTTGCTATCGCAATCGATGCTTCGCCTTTCGGGCGAAACTGCGACATTTTTTCCTTCTTTGTGACACGAAACAATTGTTTCACGTTAGCTTGAACTTAAAGAGTGCTAAATCAGGGGCTTTCTAAGAAAGTATGCTCCAAAACGTCTTCATTCCAAATTGCTCTCTAAATTTAACTGCTAAAATTGATTTCGAGTCATCTACTCCAGCATCCGTCCTTAGCACCTGTCGTGTTTCGGGGGTTAATTTTCCCTAATATAATTCTCATGATACTAAAATGAACGAGGTGAATATTTCTCATTTCAAGCAAAAAAAAAAACTACGAAATAAAGGCCGAAATTTGTTGGATCTATAGATGTGCAGCTTGTCCACATCCAGTGAATGTATTTACGACTTGTGCATACGTTGTCACCAGGTACCCCAAGACTTCCTCCGTGCTGTCATGCGGTGTGGCGCTTTTCTGCTGTGGTTTGACGTCGTACCAGATCTACAAGTGGGGAGTCACATACTCCGTCACTGTCGGAACTGCTGACATCAGGTAAGCCTCCGCAGCTGAATAAGGCCTGATGCCGAGAGAGTGGCCCAACAGGAAATTAAATGTGAGGCGATTTCTTTTGTTTTCCACGTAATTTCCAGATATTTCATATTTTCTTCTCTTGCATGCCGTAGCGGTCTTGTTTTTTGTAGCCGATGCAATGTTCCGCAACTTACTTTAGCTATACGAACTTTTTGCATGCCTACTCTGCAATCCGCTTCTGACGGCGCTCCATTCCTATAGGTATGGAGTTCAGCACCGGCGGAACAGTTGTTATACTTCATGTTGGCATCTTCGAGTTGGCTTGTGATTAACCAGACCTGAACGCCTGTGAGGCTTTCACCTTCGGACACATTGCTTGACTGTCTTGAAGTGTGGCAGTGAAGTTTAGCCCCATAGGAATGAATTGGATTTTTTTGGCGCCGTGCCGGCTATAGTGCGCAAACCAAATGACTTTTGCGAAAATACGCAAGATTGGGGATGGTATACTTAACATTCAGCTGAGTGTTACGCGCACCTACAAAGTAAGCTCTTGTAGAAATTCCTGGGACATCAAGCTTCGCATTAAAAAAGAACTCATTAATTCGCTCTCACACTGCCAGCCTTCTAGTGAGTGAGATTGTAGGGTGACTGCCCCGGTCAGATGGTGGACCGCCTGCGAAGCTTTTCGTTCCGAGAAGTGCACAGGAATCGGTGCTGGTTTCCTGTGCTTGTGCAGTGTTCAAGTGGATGCCAACATTGGCACTTACGCAATGAAGATTGTCCCTTGCTACCGACATTGTGTAGCTTAAATTGATGTTTTTTGAGTGCGTCAGTCAAATATCGAGTGAAGTGGCTGCAGTGTAAGTCAAAAAATGAAAAAAAAATCATCAGTCTTGCATTCTTGACATACGACGGTAAATACTTGATTGTACTTGAGATCGTTGATTATTAATGCTGGGAGGAGGGCGGGGAATGGGCTTCTGTATTCGCTTTACTAACTAGTTTCATGTAAATATCTGGTGCATACCAAGGTCAGCACCCTTATTGCTTCATTTTCTATACTCAACCAAGCAAATTACAATGTACCACCACATTAATAATGTGGTGCTTAAGTTCAGAATTATTAATTCAGAATTTCATTGACTCTACGAGCCCAACATAAGGACAATGGGACGAAACATGTAATGTGCAGTAGAAACAAGCTGTAATTATTACGTGAACGGGTATCAGAAGACGCTTCTATGCACATTTCCCTTGTATGCGCATTTGCCATAATAGAGTGTACATTTTGGCAAGATGGTTGCTCACGATGGGCAAAAACAGCGCGTAGAACAAACGACACGCAAAATGTCGCTTGGTTGCTAACTGCGTTATTTTATTACGTGTTTCCGCCAAACGCATATCGCAGTTCACAAACCCATTTATCGCGTCGTCCTCGGCTTCCAAATGAATGCCAGCAAATCGTTAGGGGACATTGACGGCATCAGAGACATGGCTTAGGTGGTCCTTTTATTGCGGAGAAATGCAATAATTTGTTGCTATAAGAGGGCGCGTCACCGGACAGCAATATCTTGTAATTGCGATGCGCAGCGATGACGTGCACGTTTGGCGTCTCAGGTCGGTGTTCTTGCTCCGCTGCAACAAAATACACGAACACATGCCGGAGCTTGCCCTTTCTTTAGCGAGGTATTACGTGTACATCTGATGTATGCCGGTGTACTATAAATCCCGGACTGGTATACTGAAGTGCTATTTTAGGCCGCGGCATGGCGGCTGCACGGCCGCCATGATACGATAAGTTGCTTCTTTGATTGTCTTCAAGAGCACACCGTTTTAACAGCTGAGCTGTTTAAGCCGGCCGTTAGTCCGTGATTCGCGAACAGAAAATGTAGCCTAGCCCAAAAGCCAGGACTAGCTAGGTGCCCATCAGCTCCACTGTCTCTTTAGCGTTGCGCCTCCAGTGCAAGCTACGCTAATTTCTTTGTGTGCCAAGACACGGAAGCTTGCAGGAAGCGCTTCTGCGCCTTCGACAATATGGCGAAGCGTGGCGGCATCGGGGGCGTTCAACGTACCATAGCAGACGCAGCTGAATTCTTATGGCAACGCTGACACCCCACTACGACTGCCACTTGTGTGAATAAATGAATAGAGGAGTTGCGGCAGTGCCTGGCTTCACGTCACCCTTGTTCAGCAGAAAAACCTGGCCTGAATGTTGGTGCTGCTGCAGAAGAGAGCTCAGCCTTCTCGAAGTTTCGTTCGCGATTTGCTCTGCCCTAGCGAGCCTTACCACTGGTCAAGAAGGATGTTGTAATGTAAGCACTTTCAAAGTTTCTTCGTCTATTCGGAGAAGCCTTGAAATGTGCATATTCGTGACAAACTTTGTCTATGTTTATTTGTGAGCCATCATGATACGCGTCCGACGCCTTCACTTGGAACCCCCCACTTTATGAGATTACCCAGAAACTTGGCGCTCTACTATCCTTCAACAGTGGACACTGTATGCAATAGACGCATTACTAGTGAGCGACGACACACAGATTTTACGCAGCGCCGTAGCAACAGTTAGAGAAACTTCATTATCTTATCCGCAACTTTTGGCACTGCGGAATTAAAATTGGTGAATAAATGTCTAATTAGGGTTATCAAACAGACAACATCGTTAGAACTCAACACAACATGCGGTATCTAACTAACTAACTAACTAACTAACTAACTAACTAACTAACTAACTAACTAACTAACTAACTAACAAACAAACAAACAAACAAACAAACAAACAAACAAACAAACAAACAAACAAACAAACAAACAAACAAACAAAAAATAAATAAATAAATAAATAAATAAATAAATAAAGTTAAAACAATAAGTACTTCATTTAAACTTCCAGGAATAAATCACCTTTGCACATACTTCCAAATGACATCAAGCAAGCATGTTTACTTGTCTCCGCATCACCAAGCTACGAGTATATACAATATGCCTGAACATGTCGCATTTCGCACATTCTTCAATGTTAAGGCCTTTTCCGCTTGTAAAATACTCTGCCATCGACTGCCAGACTGTTTGAACTCATTTATCTCTAACTAACCAACCAAACAATGCAGTTGTACTGGCTTTACAGAGCGTGTAGAATTTTGTAAAAAATAATTCACAGTCAGCCCAGAATCACCGGAATGCTGCACCAGAAAGCACTTCGTGGGACAAAGTAGCGGCCGTCAATTGGCAGGAATAACAAAGCGCGATACCTTTTCTAGCAACAAGGATATTTTTAAGGCGTTCCGCGTAGTATTCTATTTTTCCTCATTTTTTTCTCCATATAGGTTTGAGCCACCGCCACAATATTCAAATCGCCGTACGAGACACATTTTTTTTAAATCCAAAAATAGTTTACGAGGACAAATAGTGAAGTGAAGTGATTGACCATGATTTTTTTAGAAAGCTAATCGGAGAGGGTCGAACATAGTGTCTGGAACGTTTAGCATGGAATGACCCATTTATCAGTAGCAAGACGGAACACGAAGAATTGAAGATCTGTGCGATTTTTGAAGTAGACTGCTAAGGGCACCACCCATTCATTATACTTTCTAGAAAATATTCGTCAGGTCTCGCAGTGTCACCCTGATTTATTGAGAAGATCGCATAGCACTTGAGGTGACACTTGATTGCAGGAACCTTGGGAGAGATCGTGCTGTTATTCCTTGATTTCTCGAGAAAATCGCAAAACACTTGTGATGTTTGTGAACGAATACTGAACGCATTCGATGGTATAGTCAGTATAGTTTTGACTATAAATATTGAGTGATTTTATTCGATAAGTTTGTTGGTAAGCCGATGTAATACAGAAGGAATGGTAAATCCGGAAAGCAAGAACGTGCACCCATTTGAACCTCTACAGAAAACACACCATCTAAACAAACGATCAATAAATATTTACTTTATTGCAGTCACGAACCTGAAATTTCGACAATGCTGCCACATAATATTTCTAATTATGGGCATTACATATTCCATATTCATAAAGCTAGCAAATAGTATGGTGGAAGTACCAGGAACACATTTCAGCAGAATGGGCACTCAAGTTCATCTAAAGGTCCTATGACATCTGACGCACATGCAGCCTTCTGTAGGCGGTACTGAATAGCAGCGTTTTGTAACTATGTATAAAACTATATTCGTAATCAAACGGTTTCCTACCTGTCGTACATACGATCAATTTGCCTACCGAATATTCGAAATCTTTACCATAATGATCACCTGACATAATTTTCAATTTTGTCTTAGTGCTTGCGCTCTAGATGAGCTATTATATAGCGAATCGGCTCTCTGACGCGTGCAAGAGTGACCTTGGTTTCACAATGTTTTTGTGATTGCTTAAAAGACAATTTAAAGAAAACAGCTTGCACTCTTGTACCAGTGTACGCGTCTCGTAGAAAATGAACATCACAATAAAAATGAACAAGGTGTTTTCCTCAGTCTTTCTCTGTCTGCATTAACAAATGCTTCGCAATATTCCATCCAGACCTGTGACATCCTTCGGCATGCACGCGAATGTTCTGCCCTTACATGCTGTCAGGCGGTGGCGAAGTTTCCTCTGGCATTGATGACAGCTACACGACGACTTCGGTGATTAACGGATATTTGCAATGTCCTCTGCTTTCGCAATCTGTCACTATAGCCAAGACAAAAATGTGAAAGCTGCAATAGAGGTAGTTGCGATACCAGCACAAAAGAAGGAAACAAAAAAAAAAAAAGAAAGAAAACGCCATAAGTCAGACGGCTTTCTTCAGTTTCTGAGTAAAACTGTACGTGCCCCACTCATCCATGCAGAAAGGCTTAAGTAATACTCTCTGAGGCGTGTGTGCCGATCAAGAAAGACGCGCTGTTACTTCAATCGGTGTAACTATGCATACTGCTGGTCCCATGGAAGAAAGCGCAACTCGTGACTGTATGCGCGGCGAGTTGCGGTGAATGCGCTCCTAGACAGCCGCAACGTTTATGCTTATTTGGCCCTGAATCCGATAAGTTCCCAGTTAAAGTAAGCAATATGCCAAATTAAATTGCGCATGTTTTCGTGAGAAGGCAACTTGGCGCCCGCAACGTAGGTCTTCAGCCGCAGTGTTCCGGAACAGCTGACTCCGAATGATGTATACGTAACATATGTATTTGGTGAATGAAATATTCTCCGTATTAAAAAGGAGCACAATCGCTTGTTAATGACTGCAGTTCATTTCAGGCCATCTTTAGCAAACCTTTAAAGACCTACACTTCTCTGTTCTACGAACTACAGGACCCCTATAGTACCAGTTCTCCCTCTTACTGCCAAGTAGAATATGAGCTACCCGCGTTTGATATCTGCTGCCAATGATTTCTCGATCCAGTGTTTAGATGCGCAGCCCAAAAGCTTCCCTTACGAGATTCTTCCCTCTCAATGTTTGGGCTCCATCGGTTGCTACTGGGATAATGCATTCATTATAAACTTGTCTATTTAATGATGTTGGTAACCACCGTTCATGACGTCAGCGTGGATGCCAAATGTGCTCCAATTCATTTTTATTGCTCTGCAGATTGCCTTCCCCAAAGCTGAGTTTCTAGTACTCAAAACACGTTCGGTCAAAAATGGGGATGCATCAGTTGTTGAATTGTGCACCGGCGAATGGGTCGAATAGCTCCGGGAAGATACCAGCGCTTAACGAGACTATGCAGAAGTCGAGGGCATGTGTCGCAGACATTGCCAGCCAATAGGAAAAACGTCACGATAAGTGAACTTGGCACTAAAGCCTTTTATCTAGCGGACATAAAAAACCACATGTAGAAGAAGAAGAAAGAAATCTATATTCCGGCATAGTGCAATACAATATGGTTGACAACATCATCTGGATACTTAGCCTAGTATGTGGTTAGTTTGAGATCCATGATGTCATAAAAGTAAGCATAAATTGTAATTCAATGCAGTTTTCTAATAAAGCTGGGTATTCCATCCAGATTTTTGCAGCGACAAGTGATAGGGAACGTTGACCGCATATATTGTGAGTTTTCTGCAGGTTGAAATTGTTATGCTCAGCTTGTCAAGTATCCCTTGTAGGCGCGAGAAATATGCGGAGAGATCGGGCTTGTTAGTGGTTAGTATTCTGTGGGTTGGTATAGCTGTGTTATAGTCCTGAGCTTGGATAAATGGCATTACATTTAACTGTGCAAAAAAAAAGCTGTACAGAGGGCGCGGGCGCGTCTTTATACGGCCCGGGTATTTCAGCGAACACTTTCAAAGCTTTTATTTGAAGGTTGCCTGTGGCAGATAGCACAATTCTAGTTCATTAGCTGGTCTACTTGAAATGGCGGACAATACTTGCACAAAAAATAAAATGCATAATCAACTAATTAACAAAAATTAATTATTGAAGTTTTTAACTAAATACTTTATGGCCCATATTGCAATTTACAAATTCTAGCCGTGCAGCTTGCAAGGCGGATCCGCTTGGAACGAATTCTCTGGATGACACCAGTTTCGAGATATTAATTACCGAACTTTGCGGAGAAATGCATTGGCGTTCCAATTAATTTTTTGCTTCAATGCACAAAACGACGTTTTGTTAGCGAAATCACAATACGCATTATAATTCCTCTTGCACATGCGATACACAGCGTTTTTTATTTTCATGAAAAAAAGGCGTTTATTAACTTATCTCAATAATTTCTTCTTTTTTACTTTCTTTTTTTTCAGACCAAGCTGCAGCGTCTTGCGTCATCTATTAGCAATAGTATACATTAAAATCATGCAATTATGCACACCTTTGCTCTTTCTAAGTAAATTTTAATGCCACCTAGGTGTAAATTTGAACTGCAGTAATGGTGCGGTGTGCTTCTGTGCGCAAAGCACGCAATGACGGCACTTCGAAGAGCTGTTACGATGTTGTAAAGAATGCGTAAGCGAAAAAAAAAGAGCTCACTTTGTTTTATCCACCACTTTGCTGCAGGCGGTGAATGAGAGCCACACACATATCGGCCATTGAGTACTTGCGAAGTTGCCGAGTTTATGAGAGGCAAACCTTAGCATGTCAGTCACGCATTCCCGTTGAAGGTCATCGAGTTGCCGATATTTTCAGCTATCCAAGCACAACTTTTGCCTCTCCTGTCACGGGACCGGAAAACAAGGGGCTGCCCGTGGCTCTGAAGCCGAGCCGTTTTATTACTGGGCTAATCAGAGGTGCACGCCACGACGAGGACAACACCATATAATCCATAAAGCAGACCATTCGCTTCCTCATGATTCGATCGACAAGGTCGCGGCTTAGCTTGCAGATGGCTACGCGAAGGTTAAGGGCAATTCTTTGACACCGAAGGTTAGTTTTTCCTTGTTTTATCGGCGCAGAGACCCTTTCCTGTAGACAATACATTTGCCCCGAGGAAGAATACGCTCTTAAGCTAGCTGGGTTCAAGTTCTCTCGTTATCTTGTTTTGTTTTGGAAATGGGGGCCACAGAGTACTGCGGAGCTGGCATAATTTAGCTATTGTGTTTCTTGTCACGATACCAACGCGGTAGTTTCTCGTTCACGTAACACGGCGATGAAAAATTCCGCGCACGTTTGCGCCAACTTCAACGAAGCTCGCCTGGCATGGTCGCGCTGCTCTTAAAATGCACTAAGTTTTATCGTGAGGATCCCCGTTCTTGGACGTGCAAACATTGATGGGGAGATAAATATTGGAAATCGTTTTTTTTTGAGATTTTTGATAAGTAGAAAAAAAAAGAGTGCGGGAACTATTGTTTAAAACTTCTGTACCGCATATCCTCAAAGTCTAATATTGTGAACGCAAGAATTGTATAAAATCTACATCATTATTTGGTGCTCGTAATAGTGCTACAATATGCTTATAGACGAACGGCGAACACAGGTTTCTTCAGTGGGGCCGCAGTTAACAGGGATCATTAGTGAGCGGCCTCACTGGTTGCTGTTCGGTGGTGTAATTATGTGCTATATACGAGTTTGTTCGTTTAGACCACTGTGGGAGGTAATTTTTGTTACCCTGCAACGTCATGATGACTTTCTCGTGGGAGTGACATTCTCTGTGCTTTTGGTGTGATGCTATTTCTTTATCTCAGTTTATTGCTATGATTAATTTTCCGCATTAGCAACTTTTCATTCGGTTTTTCATGAGATCAACGCTTCAGCATGATTAGACGCTACTCATGTTTGTCACCAGTTATGTGCTGGCTCTACATATGTTACTATTTGCAAGTCGTGCTCTTAGCGAATGTTTGTTTTCTCCTAAGCAATTGAAAGTGATTGCCTTACCCGCCGGGGTGGCTCAGTCAGCTAAGGCGTTGCGCTGCTGAGCACGAGGTCGCGGGATAGAATCCCGGCCGCGGTGGCCGCCTCCTCGATGGAGGCGAAATGCGAAAACGCCCGTGTGCTTGCGTTGTAGTGCACGTTAAAGAACCCCAGGTGGTCAAAATTAATCCGGAGCCCTCCACTACGGCGTGCCTAATAATCACAACTGGTTTTAGCACGTAAAACCGCAGGAAGAAGATGAAAATGATTGTCAATATTTCTTTCTGTCGATATTGATATTTATATATGTTGTGGTGTTTTTGTTACCTCTAATTTTGCGACATCGCGCCCTACAGTAGCCAAATTTCTCCCCATGCTGTCGCACTTAATGAACAGGAACAACGACAACAATGACGGCGACGACGGTGCGACATTTTAGTGACGTAGAGAAGGTAAATAGTGAAAGGGCCTATTATTCGAATATATTCTTTCATTTTCACTTTCAAAGATGGGAAGAATGTATTAATAGGACATTCTTATTAGGAGGCCCTGACGATTTCACGGTTCAGATAAAATGGGGTCTTTCATTCCGCATGGCTGCCCTGAGAGGGTCTCAAACGATGCAGTCTACGTTTGAAAAGACGTTTTTTACACAATGTTTGGTGGAGCTAACATATTACCTGCACGATTTTTAAGTAATTAGCATGACTTCCATGAAGCATGGCCATTAATAACGGAAGCAGAAGTGGGTGCTTTCACTCCTGCACTCGTGTTTAGCGAAGTAGCGGATAGAGCTCAACCATGCAACACGACATCAATATAAAAGCGTTAAACACATTTTGAATTCCCGACAGCATCGGAATAGCCATTATAAAATTATTATTAGCCTTACAGCAACCAGGGTAGTGAAATCCCCCTTAATGTTTCATTCGACTAGAGCTTGTTGAAGTATTGGCTTACACCCTGAAACCATGAATAAGCGACAATTTACACTGTCACTGAAAGGAAATTTATATGACTACTGTATTTTTGCAGCCGGGATTTATAACACTAAATGTTGGATGCTAACACAGAGACAAGGCGGGTATTTGAAACAACACAAGTGAAGAGAGAGAGAGAGAGAGAAGTCATAGGGAAAGGCAGGGAGGTTAACTAGGCTGAGCCCGGTAGGCTACCCTGCACTGGGGAAAACACAAGTGAAGGAAATTAATGTGGCAAACGTAACGATAAATGATCCTAAGATATGGGATACGGATAAAACACCATGTGGTGATCTCCTAGTTGAGATTAAGAGGAAGCAGTACCGCTGTGAAAGTAATATATTGCATAGTCTGTATAATGGGAGTCGAGAAAAGGGATGAGCAATCGATAGTGGCAGAGAACTGGATGGCCTGAAGAGATCGCGAAATTCGCAATCGCAGGGTGAGCTCGATTTACAAAAGGCAAGGGTAATTGGAGATCTACGGGAGAGCTTTTTCTCCTGAAATCAATAGGATTTGCTGATGAGATCACCTGGAAGAGCTTAAAGAGAAAGTGCATTAATAAGGCCTCAACCACTGCTGTTAGTAGTTTGTGATGTCGAGGAGGCGATTTCACAACATGAATTAAGGCGCCAACTTACAGCGCTCACGCTGCACCATCATAACACACGGTACAGTAGCTCGGCCAGCTAAAAGAGGACAGGAAAAACTGGTGGCCCTTTCTTCGCAAAAATAGGCTGCATTGTTTAACAATTGAGCTACAAACGTTGCCTGCCCCGGTTTTTATGAGTCCATTGTAATTTTTGCGAAGGATCGTCTCCCTCTCACTGCTAATGGAAAAGGGGCACCCTGGAATACCTTAAGCTACATGCAATACATCTAAAGTTTGGAATACATTTAAACTATGTGCTCCTTCGCGTTCCTTATTTTCTCATAACAAGAATATTAACGCGATGGCGTTAAGGGCTCCGTGTCGCAGCAAATCTGGTGTAGACGTCGGCACCGTAGTGGGCGTTGGCGTCCTGTGACAAAAAATTGGCTTATATATTCGATACGGCACTAAAGTCCTTCTATCACTAAAGTTGCTTATACCTTTTCTTACATTCTTTACGAAGTTATTCCTCGGAATTTTGAGAATGACAGCCCACAGGGAAATATCATTAAACAAAACACCAACAGCGCATGCCTTTTATATTAAATCTTCTCAGAGTGAAATATTGAAAGTGCGAAACAGTAACAGAAGATCGGCCCGCGCAAGAGGCCGCGTTTCTACGAGAAAGCTCGCCTTAGTGCATAGCGTTCGCCGCCAGCGTTTCCCGGTAAGCATTACGGTTACATAAGCTGCATTGGCCGGGAAGCGTGAGAAGCAGTCGGGGATCTTTGAATACTATCGCGTTCCACTCTTAAAGGCGAAGCTTAAGCGTCCTCCAAATTTTTGCATCGAGTCTAGCGCATCACTGTCAACACAGTCAGGTCTTGTCAATTATTGCTTCAGGTTGCTGCATCTAAAAAGAAAAAAAAAATAGATTTCTCTGTTATTGACGATGCACCTATGACTTCACTTGAACATACATTGATGAAAACTTCACACTAATGATGCATTTTCTTTTCTTTGGTGCTCTTTCGGGCAGCCGGGTGTAAATGTCTGAAAGAAGCATTTTGAATAACTGGAGCGGATAAATGTGTGAACAATATTGTTGTAAGGACTCTTAAACACCACAACTCCTCTCGATGGCATGATGAACGGCTGCATGCATTGGTGTCAAATCTCGTTTGCTCTGCTACGCAGCCTCAGCCTGTCCCACCTCGAGTACATCTACGTCAGACCATTCTGCCATGTTGTGTCCTACGTGGTTGGCGTCTTTGCTGGATACCTGTCGGTCTGCCATGCGTCAGTGCCTCTCGGCCGCGTAAGAGATCTTTTTTTTTCCCGCCTGCCCACTACAACCGCTCCTTTTCTAAAATGCAACTCTCCGGGGTGTTGCTGTTTTGAATAATGCTAACGTTTTTAATAGGGGTGCGCGAATAATCAAAATTTTGAATACGAATGAAATATTCGTAATATCTGCTATTCTATGTGTATTCTGTTACATAATTCACTATTCGAAATTCGAATATTCGTTTATCTCGAACATTGGAGCCGTGAGGCTGGAGAGCGCTGGAAGTGAGGACCGTTCCGTATGATTCCGCTATAGTATACGTAGAAGAGCTGCATGCAGTTGCTGCGCAGAGACACCAATTCCTGAGTGAACGCACAAGGCAGATTTCATTTCATTTATTCATTTATTTCATCTAACACGCTGGTGGGCATTACGTAGGGGGGAGTACCGCAGTATATACAAATATAGACTATATAAATAGAAAATTACAACAGTATAGTATGTGTCAAAATACAGATGTAGCTCTGCTAGCAAACCAATTAGTGCTAAAGAACACTTTGGAACTTCACAAGTAACTAAGTAGTACGTTAAACACACAAAAGAAAACATAATAATAAAAAAGGAAAAAAGAAAATATTGACGCTGTGGCGAAGGCATTTCCGTGGTAGCAAGACGATGGCTTTTGAGCATGTCGCAAACTTTTTAGCGGTCCATGCAAGATGCAATGTTATCAAGGAGTGGATTCCACAGTGTAATAGCGTATGGAGGGGGGATGAGCTGTCCATCGCTATTGTTCGACTTATGAGGCGTGCTTTTGGTTGACTGTGAGATAAACGGGAAGATGTTCTCAGGGGAGGGTTTAGGAGCACGTGTCGTGATTCTGTGGGATCATAAAATGAGTGAAGAAGGCGCAAACGTGAAATTGTTCAACGCAATTCAAGTGATGATAGAGGGAGAGTGCGTTTTACAGCGGTAACACTGACTTGCCTAGAATATTGGGATGAGATAATCTGCGCCACGCGATTTCGCGCGGCTTCCACATCAGCAGGAAGATAGACCTGCTAAGGATGCCACACGGATGCTGCGTATTCGAGCTTGGGTCGCACGTATGATAAGTATTCGTTTTTTTTTATTTGAGGAGATGGCTGCTTTCAGATTACGGCATCAATAGCCAAGTGTGCGCGTTTCTTCCTAGTGCTTCCCCTGGTTCTCTAATTAACTACACCTTGCCTGAGTCGATGTTGGACTGTTCGCAAACTAGACCTCACCACAATTTTTCCTTCGACTAGTCGTCTTGAATGTTCTGTTTTGCGTGGGGCTGTCGTATCCAGTGGTTCCAGGCTGCCCAGTGGATGCTGTCTTTGGCTATCATGTTGTTCGTGATGTTCGTGACGGTGCCGTGGAACGGAGGCAAGCTACCCAGCGCCCCCGTGAATGCTATCTATGGCGGGTTCCACCGGCTACTCTGGAGTGCGGGTTTACTCTGGCCATGCTACGCCTGCGCCACAAACCGTGGAGGTGCGTCACAATATTGCGGCTCTCCGCATGGAAAGTTCAGCAGCAATTTCAATGTTACAAGTATTCAAGGAAAAAAAAACAAGTTCCGGCAGAACCCATCTCTCGACGAATGCAGACCTTAATGCGATTAGCATTGAAGCAATGTAGCACACCGTATTGCCGTCGCCGAGACGCGTCATGTATGGGGCGTCTATGCAGACGGGAACCACTGTCGCGCATCCCTCTGGACACGTTGCGCCACTGTGACGCGTGTCTGAACATATATTCAGACAAGATTGCCTGAATATATACAACGCGGGTTCGATGCCACCCAACACCGGTGAAACTGTGCAGGAATTTGTTTTGTCATTGAAGAGGCAGTACATCCTAATTGGTACATACCCAGTTACCCAAGTTGCCACCAAAGAGGTTCATTGAAGAACGGCACATATCCAGTGCCCAAGTTGGTGTCAAACAGGTTAATTGAAATGCGGCACTTACGAAACATACTCAGTGACCGAAGTTGGTCCGACAGTGGGTTTCGAAAATGGCTTCCTCAGCACAGCACCCGATGATCATTAGACCACGCATAACACAGTGACCCAACTTGGCGGTAAAATGGTTAGGGACGTAGATAGCAACAAAAATACCGGAAAGTGCGTGCAGTATCATAAGAAAGCTAATCGCAATAAAAGAATGCATTCACTAAATTTTCACAGTAAGGTCAGACCCAATTAAGATTTCTAGCTGGGATGGGCATTTAGTACGTACAACATCCAGGAAAGGTGCAAAGCCATTTTAATACGATTAGCATTCTTAGGGTACTTAGGTCACTTTCGGCGGGCAGAATGTGTGTCTAGCTATCTATCTGCCTATCTATGTCTCGAACTGTTTTCCCACCAACCTGGGTCACTTAATCTGGATGAATGGGTAGTGCATCGAGCTGCTGTGCTGAGGGAACTATTTTCGAAACCAACCATCGGATCAACTTTGGTTAATGGATACATGTCACTGTATACGTATGTACCCCTTCATCCCCGAGCCCCTGGACGCTGACGTGGGCCACTGGGGACGTGGCACTGAGCATGTGGCAATGGGTGAACTTCAATGAACCTCTTTCAAGCCACTTGGAGCACTGGCGCATTCTCAGTGCCGAGTGGTCTGTGCCGCTCTTGAATGACCCTCATTGACGTTAACCTAGGTAGCTAGGTATGTTCCAATGGGTATGTACCGCTCTACCATGGCAAAAAATGATTCTTTAGATTTGACGCTCGGCGGAATGGAACCCGCGCTACGCGCGCACTTTATGGCGGTGGCGCTAGATGGCGCAGAGTATGCAGTAGGAAGAGCGAGAGAAAAGCCCGGCCGCATACACGTTTCGGCATTGGCAATACGATGTTTCAGTACATTGCTTCCGTGCTAATCGTATTAACGTCGGCATTCATCTCGAGATGTTTTCTTCCGGATTTTTTTCATTTATTTTTTGTTATGCTCTAATGCCATCGATACTGCCGAGCAGGAAACGGTGATGTGAAATAGATCGCGTTGACAAGAAGGTTAACTTGTCCTTGTTTGCTTTCAGATAGAGCTATAGCGGCCTCCATTGTTGCATTCAGTGTGTGGGCTGTCAGCGTACGCAGATATTAAGCGCGTTCGATTTCCTGCTGTGATAGATAATTTATATAATTTGGTTTTCAAGCATGAAGATGATTGTGGAAGGAAGAGGGAAGAGCTGGCTGGCAACTGTCACCCCAAAGAGCCCAACGCCTCCCTCTTCTTGAAAGAAAAAGGCTAAATACAACAGGAAGTCTCAGTGCGTCGCCTGTAGAAAATATAGAAGAGCCATGTGAAGCAAGGGGACATATAGACGCGTGACAAGGGGGAATGGGATATCCTCCCTAGTAAACTGGAGTTTGTGTAAAGTGAAGACAATTGTGAAGTCAGTGAAAGCTACATTCTTTAACGCGGAAGATATGTCTAGACAAGTGCAGCTAAGTAAGCGGGCCTGCTCACCTCGTTATGTTTACTAAGCTTAATCTCATACCATGACAAAATTAATCGCGATAAAACCATGAATCAATCTATAGCAAGCACTATTCATCAGTCAGCCACGTCCGACAGCTGGTTGCAGAAAAACCTGTAAGAGCACCAGTCTTTAGCTTTAGCAAAGGACCAAAACTGGCTTGGCTTCCTTGGTGAACACTTATGGTGAACATTTATGGCATGATGTTCGAAACGTTTGATATGAGGTGAGAACTTTGGTCGAAAAGAAAGTCTGTTTCGGCTGAGTAGCTATAAGAAATTTTCCCCTTACATTTTCATTAACATGAAGAACCTTTATTGAAAACTTTCTTGCATTTGCGCGCATGGCAACTATCATATAATCCGTGAATTACTTCCGAACTTCATTATGACAAGTAGCATAAAATCTGTGCCTTAGGCGTTAAACTTAATATCCATAAAAACCACTGGCGCCGCGACATGTTGCCTTGTGGTTTATTTTGCTCTCGAGATAATTATTCCAATTAACAGGAAGAGCCATTGACGAGATGCAAAGACAGAAGACATAGAGAAAGAAAGGTAGGGAGGTCAACCAGACACCCATCTAGTTTGCTGTCATACATAGGAGGAAAGAGGTTAAGGAGATAACTAGAAAACTCATAGGTCGTAATGCTTCGCTCGAGTGGCTATAATGTGATAGCATGATATCCTATAGTTTAATGATTATCTATCGACATCTCCATGACGTTTTCTCCTACCTCAAAGTCATCTGTCAGTGTCAGTTATGGCATTATAGCTGCTGCCTAGTGTTGTTGTCTATCTGCTGCTGTTTACGACCCTACAACGTCCCAGTTGGTCAACGGGAACATAATAACAAAACGAACACCTTTAGTTTGTTGCTATTAAACCACGACGCATCTACACCCCCACTCTATTACGATCACCTCCATAGAGCGTTGTGTGGCGAAGAGTATTTCGATATCCAGCGTACCAACCTCAAGCTGCCAAACAGCCACCGTTGCTCCAGTAGCATGCGTCTATGTCTCAAACCAACTGCGCTCCTCCATCCCCGCTCTGTTGCCCTTACCCTGCCACTTGGTTGGCCGAGGACATACCTCACCACATTGACGAAGGCCAAGCTTCGATGTGCATAATGATATCGCATTAAACACTTGCAACCCTATTGAAAGAGCCCTGTATGCACCTATGCCCACCATATTAATTCTGTATAGGATCATACTCACCCAATATGAAAATATGTATCTGCCCGCAGACACCCACATGACCATATTAGGTTATGGTACGAGGCATACAGTTACTCTTCAGTAGTAGAGAACACACGTCGTGCACTGGTATCAGGATCGGCCCACTCCTGCCTTAAACTGAATGCGGCGTCTCCTGGATTGCCCATGTTACAAAAGCGGATACAACACCGACGTCGCAGGTTTTAACTGTATAATGATTTTCAATTAAAAGAAGTGAATGAGTGAAACAAAAAGAAATGGAGTCCTTGCAGGGCCCACGCGCCGGGGTGCCCATCACGCCTACAATGGATATCTGAGGACAATGAATTTGAGAAGCTGTGCAACCCCTGCATTGGTTTGGGAGCCTACGAGGCATGTGGTCCAGGTCCCAGAACCTTCATCTCTGGAAATGGTCTAGAATCCAATAGGTTTAACACAGTGCAAAGCAAGTCGCGCTCGACATCGTAACGAGGGCGAAAATACAAAGCGTGTTCCAATTGTTACTGCTGATCTAACAATGTGCCTTCTATGGAATGGGAAATGTATATACAGCATTCGAGTAAAGCATAAACTCTATAAAACCAGCTTGAGTGCTTGACACGTAAAGTTTGGAAAAAAAGAATAATTAAGAAAATTCGTCGTATTTAGTACTGAAGATTGATGACTTCCCTATGTCTATCGCTGTAATGAGTAACATGTTATACAACGAAATGGAATCGGACTTCTCTGCTTACCTACATTTACGCCGGAAATAAGCTTGTACCATGTAACCGAAGGTATCAAGGAGCACACAAAATTTCGCGCGACACCGACGGACATGCTGTCCCTGAAGCTCAGTGCTAAGAGAAAAAAAAAAACTCCTGTTTTTCCAAGAGTTAGCAAAGTTTCTTTGAAGGGTGTGATGCATTCGCTCCCATTTTTCGTGGTTGTTTGAAAACTCAGATGGGGTGGTTCTGCTCACAGGATGGTTCAACAGCTTCTTCTCGTGGACGGCGTTCCGGCCCCTGTCAAGGTTGACTTTCTGCATCTACCTTACGCACGTACCCGTGTTCTACATTCGCACAGGAAATATGAGGACCAATTTCGAGCTGAGCGAGTTTTTTCAGGTATACCCTTTGTTCAAAGCCAATTGCTGTAGTTTAAGGCATTCTTAACGTTTGAACGCTATTGTACTGTATAAATGTAAAATTTTATTTCTAAAGTATGATGACTCTTATGCAAGCTATGGCTCATATATTATTTTTCTCAATTTCGTGCATGGTTGATAAACTCAGCCACGGAATTTTAAAACAGCGTGCGTGTGAATTCACTGAGAAGGGAAAATATTTAGTAGTGGTTTGCCTCAACGGAAGTTATCCCACTTGTAGGGAAGAAATCATGAATGCGACTAAGAGTACAGTCCCAAGAAATTAAGGTACATGCTATAGCTGTGAGCAAACAGTATAATCATATAGATGAGTACTAGAGCTATTTTGTCGCCTACAAGCCAAAGAGAACACACATTCTGCAGAGAATAACAATTTTTGTATTTTATGTGCAACGCCTGCACACTCAGAGCGAACTGCTGACATGCAAAAATCTAATCAAGTCAAATGTTTCGCCGGCTAAATGCAAGGATGTCTACTACTGTATATTTCTTAGCGGAAGTATATTCTGCCACTGAAAACGAGTTTTTTTTTTACCGCGCCATTCTTTAAAAACAGTTCTAACAATATCAAAGCTGCAGAGGTGTACATACAGTATGCCTTTCGAGCTTTCTTAGCGATGTTGGAGCTAATTGGAGCTAACAGGATCTAAACAACCGTACTACTGCAAAAAGAAGGGAAAGAGAAGGTAGCACCAATGGCACATGGTTCCCCGTTGGAGGAGCAAATATACTGAAGGCAGATGTTCTTAGAGTTATTATACCGATGGTGTGGTTTCGGCTTTTGGCGTTGGTCTCCTCAGTCGACAATTGAAGAATAGTAGGTAGACAAAAGGATTCCTTTGACGGTAAATCCTTTTGTGTCGACGATATCCGAGTGCTTCAAGCGTCATAATGGGTGTCATGAACTGGCGCCTTAATAAGTGCCTAAAGACGCAGTTGATGAAAAAAGGCCTCTCCCAGGGTAGGTTTCGGCGAAATCGGGCGCTTTCAGTAGGCGTAAAGCTTAAGCTAGGCCATGCACCATCTTTGCTATGCGACAAACTGTGCACTGCTTCAATTCTATGTGCATGTTACAGGAATAATCGAGTTCTTTTATTGGCGTTGTGACTGGCTACTCTGAAAAACAACATGAAGTTGAACGTTATTTTAGGAATATACCGTTGACACATAAGTTTCCGCTAGGAATCAACGTGTTATTCACGTGGTTAAGACAAGAAAATCACGAGTACTTGAAATATGCCGAAAGCACGTGCGCCGCTCTTTATTAGCATTCTTATGCACGAGTGACATTGTCACTTTAACTCGGCAAGTGACATCCCAACCATAGTGTTTTGAGTACGAACAAGTTTCCCCAGCACCTGAAGCTGTGCGACCATAGCGACTAATCGACAAATCACGCATCCTTCAAGCCGTAACTTGAGGGAGCCGTAACAGTGAGTGATTTCTTCATCAAATTGCCCACACTTGTAGGCATTATACCTCCTAGTGAGCACGGGTTTGAGTTTAATGGATTATACCTACTATGGCTGGAGTGAGCTCTCTTATACGAGACCACTCCGGCTTAGATGGACAAATGTACAACCAAGCTACGCCCTTCTGGGAGCCGAGAGGCAGACTAAGTTTAGCTCCGATTGCTTAATGCGTGGTGCGACAATGGCGCCATTTGTGCAAGCGACACATGCAAGATTGAGTCACGGTTTTTTTACCTCTAAACAACAACACCAAGGACGCATGGGTAGTACGGTTTCAAATATATAAATGATATTAGTATTACAGGTTTTTGCTACATTTCGTTACATACATGTAAAGTTACATGCGGTAACCACTGAACTCTTGAACAGTTCAGTACAGGACTGGGAGATTAAAATATCTTTATGACATGACCTGTTCTCTCCCCTCGGCCCCTTTTTGACATTGCAGCTCAGCACCTCAATGGGAATCTACTGCTTCAGTGTCGTGTTCGGGTTAGCGCTGCACTTGTGCGTGGAGGCACCCGTCTCGCACCTGCAGAAGTTCCTCTTCGAAGGCGACTCTGAGAAGAGCAAGGCGTCTGCTGATGTCAAGCCATCGCCAATCGAGAACGGGGAACAACGGTCAAAGCTATAGGAACCGCCTTGCTGTATAAGGAAAGGAGTCGTTTTTTTCTTCCTCTTTAAAACCAGTTCAGCAGTCATTCTTGGCACCCTGATTATTACTTCAGCCTTAATCACTGATGCTAGCACATCACTAGGTTAAAGTAAAGCTTCGGTTATGTTGTTTCGGTGACGGAAAATCATGAACATGGTGCTCGGCGGACGACACGCATAAGTTATTTACTGTGACACTGTACTTTATTACCATCCCTTGTTTGTTACTCTTCACGTGACACGTGGTCGAAATAAAGACGTTCGCACAATCAAAACGTCTCTGGTTTGCGAAACGCTTCACAGGGAGGTCGCAAAACATTCAGTCTGTTCCACATGCACCTTTTCTTATATTCTGTTTATATTGTTATATTTCCACTTATGTGTTATATGATGTGAAACTGCACAGGGGAGCTGAGGCTTTCGTCAGGCTTTTCAGCCTTAAGCCCTGGCTTCCTCCTTTGTAGCAAAAAAGAAAAATAAACTTCACTTCATTTCACTTCACTTCTTACTTAACTGAAAAGAATTTAGCTTGCATCCACTTGTGTGGCCAGTACGGGGCCAAAATGGGCGAGCGTATGAGAGTGAGGTGAACGATACAAGACTGCGACTCCACCTGGTGAACACTTCCAGGCAAAGTGGCAATCACTTCCCCAAGCATACATAGTCGTAGGGGAATGTCACTGTGTCCAGCTCAATGAACCCGGACAGAGCGCTAAGGGTTACTGTTGGCATGAATCAAACAGTACCCAAAGATGTTATATGAACGAAGGGCTTGTGGTTGATCGGTGCCTTCACTACCGCGCTTCTGGATATATGGACCCTGACCACTCACCGCTGGTTTCTTGACAGGTTCATTAACTCCGTCCCATGATTCGTCGTCTTAATATCAGTTCGGTACGGTTCGTTACAACAAGCACCGGTCACATTGCAGAAAGACTTAAAGGTGGGCAAGTTGGTACGGATTCATAGCTATGCCTGGAGCAGCGCGACATAACACAGACAAAAGAAGAAATACAAAGGAAATAGGCAGTGCATCTCATATTTCCTTCGTCTCTATTCTTCTGTCTGTGTTACTTAGCACTGCCCAGGCACATCTATGACGCACCGCCCAATCGAGATAGTGAACATGACGTTATAGTGAACGTGACTTGCTAGTGACGTGCAGTTCTTATGGCAAAAGTAACTTCGGAATTCGACCCCTGCTTTGCGGACACTAGCTGTACCTTTCAGAACGCTCCATTATTTCAGTGGGACAGGGCAGGATATTGTACTATCATGAAGGAAAAAAAAACTTATTGGCGCCATTCATATCGTGTGTGCTTGGAAACTCACAATGAAGCGGTAGGCGATATTTACAACAAAAACCAAGCTGAAACCTCGTTTTAATACGATGCGAAGTGCACAGAAAAGTTTATGTGATCTGCCGAAATCAGCAACATAGAAACTCGCACTTTTACTCGGTGCCTGGCAAGAGCTTCTTTGTGATTGTGGTCATGAAATGTGTCTCAAAATGAAACATATTTTTGCTTGGAGTTTACAATTAAAAAAAACATGAATGCTGTAAATAAGTAATCATGGTGAGTACTTCTTGTTGGGCCAGTTGGTGCACATAGCTATAAAAGGAGGCGCACTACACAGACACCCTGTCTACTTTTTTTCGGTATGATTAAATTTGCGCCCCGCTTTGAAATGAAATCACGGAGAGCTTCAGATGTTTAACAGTAGCAAAAGTGAACTTATCGCTACAGTGTGAGAGATTTGTTTACTATGCTGTGATAAAATTATTTTAAGGGCCTTGCAACACTGCTCCTTTGGTGATAGCGTGAAAGAGTGTGCACAATGCTCGAAGAATTGGTAATAGAAAAGAAGCCCACAGTCAATCAAGTTCTGCTTTTTGCCTTTGCTTCACAAGCAAGACTTATTCCATGACAATGAAATGTTTTTTCTTGAAAAAAATGAATTCATTCTTTTCATCAGGAAGATCTTCGCAGAACTGTTTCGCTGATGTTCACAGTTACTAAAAAGAAGCCGTGAGGTACGAACACAGAGCTAGGAAGATTGAAACTGAGCGAGGAATCCGGAGGCAAACGTATATTCTCTGCAAATGTGTGTAGCCAAATTGAGAGCGGCACCTTACCGAACGGCGCACCGCTCGAGCACCTGGATGGACAAGCAACTAAAGCACGGATCACAGGTAATGTTTTTGAACGGCAAAGCTCGGCTTGGTGGGCCAGCCGAACACAATATTGCAAGCAATGTCAAGTAACACGGTACTCTTGAGATAGGGTAGACAATATTTTTTTCTAGCTCTCTGTTTCAAGCGTCATTAGAGCCGGGACCAGAAGTCAGTAAGTAAATTTGTTATTTGTCTGCAACAAACAGGGTTAGCCTTGCCGGGGGCTGCCTGCGTTGTTCTGAGCCTGTCCTACCTTTGTGTGTATAGTTATAACTAAAGCCAGCGTACTCCAGGAACTGCTGAACGAGTCATGACACCTTCCTCTTCACAAGTTTCGTTGCCTCTAGGAAAGTAAGACACTGAAAAAAATATATAACTATACGCACTTCCCATAAATCTTCGACCGCAAGAACTTTGATATGAAGTTCTTTTTTTTCCGCACGGTGTCGCCGTCATATGTTCTCTTCCTTATCAAACACCATTTCAGATACAAGTTGATGAACTTTGCTAACAAGGCACCGCAACACGCCTAGGTGATGCCTTTGTGTTTGGTGCGGCGTGGTATTGTGGCGCCACCTAGCATGAACTCAGATAATGGCGGCTGTGGCCTCTGAAATTTAGGCGCACACCATAGTGACTTTTTTTGGCTGCTTTTTTTCTAAATGTTATCAGACATATGTCACAAAGGATGCTTAAACGGCATAAAACGAGATAAATCCAATGGTTCACTGTGTCTTCTATGTCAATATTGCTTTGTGTATGCGGCCATTCTCCGTTCATTGCACACGTGCCTACACGTGTTCTGCGGTCTGAAATGGACCTGCAAAATTTGGCAAGGATATTTACTTGGGATAGCAAATTGCACTTAGTGTTTTTACACGGGTTTCTAAAGACCGGTGTAGTTACATGCGCCGCCAAGGAGCGTAATGACGCAAAGCTTTACTTGCGATGGTAAGTATACTGAGTGCTTATCTGAAGTGTACTTATGATTGTCTTAAGCGTTATATAACATGCGATCAAGTAATGCAGCCAGGAGGACGTCGTGCATACTAAGGTCCCCTCAGGGTTGCCTTCTACAGCTTTTCTTTCGCCATCGAAAATCGTGTTTGTTTTACAGGTTCATATACCGTCGCTTGGAAGTGTATTTGTTTTGTAAAATAAATAAATTTATTTTCACGAAATTTTTGCTAACTTTAAACTCCATAAAATTTACCTACTTTTTATGATCCTTGGTTCATATTCATTCGTATGAAAAAGAAAACAGTTAATCCTGACGCGGGACGCAAGCGATTAGCGGAGGTGACCGGCCAATGGCAGGGACACTTACCAACGCCAATTCGGCCTTTTGTAACGTACAGAATTTTGAAATATCTTCGCTGCCGAGGATAACGTTTAAGCAAGCTCTTACTTATTTCTGAATCATCTCAATACGTTTGGCCCAAATTTCTGGGGTGTGTTATGGATGCCACATATTCCCCAATGCGGCTTCGCAGGTCTACCGTGAATACATTCAATATATGGTTGATACGACCCGCTCACTAAAAGAAGTGCAATCATCGGAACATTTGACAACGATCAAGGAGAGATTCCGCTCAGGAAAGCAATATGGACGCGTAGCCCAACAACAAGAGGGAATTAAATGTATGGTGATGTGCTAGAAGACACGCGCAATGAATGATTATCAGTGGCCGAACTAGGGATGTCTTAGGGTGGAGCCAACGCTCCAAAAAGGGTCTGACGCAGACTTCTCGCTTTAAGTCTCCATCTTCCTATGAGCCCTTTGTCCGTTTTAGCACAGACAATAAAGCACAGATCAACAGGCACATATTAGCGCAACTAGAAGCTTGACTTTATTGTATTTTACGTGTTCAGCTAAGTGACAAGCGTAGTCTATCATTCTGCCTAGTTGAGGAAATATATTTCTGTATGGGGATAGAAAAAACAGATGTTGTTCTGACACACGTGGGACGTTCATTGATTGTAGCTTTTGTCTCGATGATCTCTTGCGTACATTTATCTTTGTGGGAATTGATTATGGTACACTTAAAAAAATCGAAACATATCCACAGTCATCGAAATGCGCTCGCATGTGCCCGCCTCTGTTAAGCGTATGTTTTTTTTTTTTTTTTGAATGCTGGCTTGAACAGTGATTCATACAGGAGCATATCTGTCCCCACGCATGTTTTCCCACACAACAGAAACACACTGGGTACCACTCCTTCTGTGCAAGAAATGAACGGGATCTGATGGTGGATTCACAAATCTTTTATTTTTCGTAAATGCTGTTTGCTATTGGCCGGTCGCCTTTGGTAATAATATGACCCACATCAGGATTTCCTGGCATCTCTTGTTATGAACTTGTAGCGTGTGAACTTCTTTTGTGAATACGGGCCCTGATAGGGCTTCCTATGGCACCCTTGGCTTTTCGGGACTAGAATTATCGAGGAAAAAAAAGGCTATTGAGTCTTGGGCACGGCAAAAAAGATTAACAGACGATACGCATATGTGTTCATAAGGGCACCTCGAGATTGCAGGTATGTGCCAAAACCTAATGAAATGAGTGATTGAGTGAAATAACTTTATTTCGAACCAGAGAAAACGCAGGGGAGACTCCGCGCCCCCCGGCTAGTCCCACGTAGGGACCGGCAAGCCGAGCTTGACGGCCCGATCGCTGGCACTCTGGACGGCCAGGGTTTGGTCGTTGAGTTCGGGGCTGCCCAAAAGTGCAGCCCACCTATTCTCGCTGAAGGCGGAGCCGATGGCTTCACACTCCCACAACACATGGTCCAATGTTGCCGTTAGTCCACAGGCAGGGCAGTCCGCACTGGCATATCTTTCAGGGTACATAGCGTGAAGAACCGCAAGGTATAGGATACGCGCGGGCTTGTAAATGTCGAAGGGTCACCGCCTGCGCCCTGCATAAGGCAGGGTGCGGGAGTGGGAATACCCATTTTGACAGATAGCGATGTTTGGTGATCTCATTATACGTGAGCAAGGGTTCCCCGCGGGGTAGGGAAACTGCAGAGGCGGCGCGGTCAGTGAGTCCTCGCGCGGCCTCGTGCGCGCTCTCGTTAGGGTTAGAGGGAGAGCCCTCAGTTGACCCCGGTGTGAGTGCGAAACCAAATGAGAGAATGGGAAGAGATAATTTTGATGCTTTGGAGAATGCGAAGGGCCTGAAGGGAGACCATCCCGGTTGGTAGGCCTTAATGGCGACCTTGGAATCGCTATATATTGCCTCTCTGCGACCATCGAGCACAGCTAGCGCGATTGCAACCTGTTCGGCTACCAAGGGCTTCGAAGTGCGTACCGTAGCGCAGCGAGTGATCCTGGAATTAGAGTCGGCGATGGAGACGGCGAACGCCTCTTGTCTACGAAGCTTGCCTCAATGTGGTTGTTACGGACATGTTCAAGTAGAGCTCTGGCCCCCTGGCCCGACGTCTGCCGACGTTGTGTGCGGGGTGCATATTGCGGGGAATGCGCGTGATGTGCAGTTGAGAACTGATGTCGCTGGGAATCCGCACGGCATCGGGGCAGTGGTCGACAGGGTAGAGGTCCATCTGATCGAGTGTCTTGCGGCCCGCCGGGGTGCCGGATAGCCTGAGCAGCTGTGAACGCTCTTGCGCCTCGATTATTTCTTCGAGCGTTTTGTGCACTACGAGCTTGAACAGGTTTTCGGTGTGAGTGTTTACAGGTAAGCCGAGGGCAAGCTTGAAGTCCTTTCTGATGAGGAAATTGAGCTTGTTCCTCTCGGCAAGATGCCAATTATGCATGGCTACCGAGTATGAAAGGTGGCAGAGCACAAAAGCATGTATAATGCGGTTGAGATTGTCTTCCTTGATTCCCCGGTGCCTGTTGGCGATCCTCCGGATGAGGCCGAGAGCACTGTCCGTCTTGGCGATGATCCTTTTGAGTGCGGTGCCAATGGTGCCGTCAGACGCGATATACATACCCAATATTCGCAGTGAGTCCACTCTGGGCACCGGGGACCCGTCAATTAATGAAATGATTTAATGAAATGGGGCCGAATTCACAAAAATGCTCTTTCGTAAGAGGTCATTGGCCGGACGCCTTCGCTAACGATCTGTCCGACATAAGGATTGGCTGGAATTTCAACTTACGAACCATTCTATTGAAGAGATTTTTGTGAACACAGACCCTTGTTTTCACGTTCAGATATTTAATAAAATGGCTCGTAGCGAACGGTTTCGCGTCCTCACTCGTCTGGCGGATCCTCTGAGTTCGCCGTAATCGTTGTCGTCATGGTTCTCAAGGGTACTGAATAAGGTGATAAATTCACCGCCGACATGTTGAGTCTGGACCAAGGTCACAAACATTTAGTTCGTAAGAGCTGTTTGGCATTGGTAGACTGTCCTTTTTAATGACATGTTCGAATTCCCGACAGGCAGGCACATGTTCTAAATTCACAAAGATATTCATATGCGCAACGAAAAGTAGCGAAAATATACGCTGATCGCTAGTGAGGATGAGCGTTACAATAGCAAAGACGGCAGCCAATAATAAACGGTTCTTCATAAAAATGTAACATACAAATGGGCAAATGCTTTGCGAATCCAGCGCAAGGATTGCAGTAATGTGTTTTCGAGTGACCCACAAAGTATAATTATTCAACGAGTTATCGCGTTTGTAAAGGAGAGTTCTTAGAGTCGGAGTCAGTTGTTGCTGCAGTTAGTGTACTTACTGCAGACTTAACGAAATTGGGCCAGCGTTGTGTCATGGCTGCTTTACCAATCAACAAAACCAGCTCGTGTATACAAAAAAGTGGTGTGTGGGATGCCACTCGGCAGGAATATGAACTTATTACTATAGTTCTGAAGCTTAGAACACAGGTTTTATTAGTGAGTGTTTGCCAGTGTAAGTTCAGCAGTTTCTTTCTACGACGTTCAACTGTATCGAACGTTAAAAACAATAAGTATAGATTCACAAAGGTTGCATGAGCGATCTTTGTCAAATAAGGCTTTACTTGAAGTAATTTTTCTTCGCTAATATGCGACTAACTCTAGACACGTAACTACATCAGCTGTACTATAGTGCCGCACTTTGTGACGACTTTTATAACTTCCCATTCTATACGTTACTTCAGCTATCGCTGAGATCAGCCACTTGGTGGAATGGATTAACTTCTTCGGGTGAAATCCACAGAGCGCTATGGGCATACAATACGTACGAGGTGCTCCGGGGTATGTGGAAAGATGTAATGGTTTCAGGACTTACATTTGGAAATGCGGTTGTTTGCTTGAAGTCAGGGGTACAACCAGGACTCGATGGAAACTAGAGGTCAAGGGGCACCTCCCATTGGGCGCTCCCTGTATGATTACGAATGAAGCTGTAAAGGGCGATGTGAACTGGACAATTCATGGTAAATAAGCAATAGCACACTAAAAACGAAGACGATGGAAGACGTGAACACAACACAAGCGCTGACTTTCAACTGGAAAACTTATTGAATGAACGAGATAATATACACTCGAACTGCGCATGCGCCTTCAAGGCAGTGAACGATTGAACAATTCAGACAAGCATTCGTGGTTAGATCAGGTGATACTAATAAATTAACAACAATCAAAAGCAGCGTGCTGCTCGGCTATCAACGATTTGCGTGGTCTAAAAAGGATTTTTTTTCTAGGAGGGCTATTGAAGGCTGACTAGCACAGTCTAGTCTGATTTCTGTATTCTATAGGCCTCAAACCGCAGAATTCACTCGGACCGAGGTTCGTTTTCGCCATCCAGACCATTGGCACGTGAAATTTGTTAGGCATATAGAATGAAGAAAGCAGGACCAGATTGTGTTAGTCTGGCTTGAATAGCTTGCAAAAAATTCCTTTTTAGACAACGAAAATCGTTGATAGCCGAGCAGCACGGTGCTTTTGATTGTTGTTAATTTATTATTTATAGTATTGACACGTATACATGTTTATCTTTCACCGGTGGCCGCTTTCCACCGGCTAACAAATGTTAAACGTTATCGCACGGCGCACCTGGGACGCGCCTGTATCATAAGTTTCTAGAACGTCATCGATGCTTCTTTTCGTTGCCTGTTTTCACCGACGCTTATGTTATCTGATTGTGTGACCGACACGAATTGTCTAGAACTTTCTGGAAGACACGCGGGCATCAGGGATTAATCTGGAACCTTCGATGACTCAGGTATAAAAGCCGACGCGTCGCGCCGATGATCAGATTTTCGACGATCGCCGACTGTGTTCGCCGCTATCGTTGTGCTTTGAGTGTAGCTTGCTTTTGTGGGCACAGGTTCGCCTAATAAACAACCAGTTTCGTCATACACAGTCTTAGGACTGTTTTCTTTACCGTCACTACTACGTAACATCTGGTGGAGGTGCTAGTTCGTTCATGCACCGAACGCTCCCGCAAAGCCGCGACCCAAGCCCGAAACCGGAGGACGAGACCAACGTCGCCAAGGAACAGCGAGCTAGCCGTAGACAGCAAGGACTTCTGCCGGAGTACGGACTTCTTCCCGAAAAGACCACTGCAATCAAAGCCAAATCAACAACCAGAATGGCAGCACCACCCCATCCTGCTGCAACAACCTCGGGAGCCACCGACCTTTCGTGGATCATCGGCTGAAGACCCGGAAACCTGGCTGGAGACATATGAGAGGACCGCGACGTTCAACAAATGCAGCGACGACGACAAGCTGCGCCATGTTTACTTCTCGCTTGAAGACGGCGCCAGAACCTGGTTCGAGAATAGGGAGCGTGCACTAACCACCTGGGACCTCTTCCGAGCCGCATTCCTGGACACCTTCACGAGCGTCGTCCGTAAAGAAAGCTGCAGCCTTGTTGGAAAACCGTGTACAGCTCCCGAATGAGAGAATTGGTATGTACACTGAAGAAATGACTCGATTATTCCGGCACGCCGACCCCGCTGTGCCAGAAGACAAGAAAGTTCGCATGCTCATGCGGGGAGTTAAGCAGGAGCTATTCGCCGGACTGGTGCGGAGTCCACCAACGACAGTCCAAGACTTTCTCTCGGAGGCTACGACGATCGAGAAAGCACTGGACATGCGCAACCGGCAATACAATCGCCGTTCGACGCCACATTACGCCGAAGTTCAAGGACTCTCCCGCGACCTACGAGATACCATCAGGGCGATAGTACGGCAAGAGCTGCAGAAGTTGCTACCGTCGTCGCAGCCTCAAGTTGCTTCCATCGCCGATATCGTGCGGGAGGAAATCCAGCAATCGCTCGGACTTCCCGAATCGCCGCAACCCGAGCCGGAAGCGCTGACCTACGCCGCCGTCGCCCGTCGTCAAGGCCCCCCTCCACGCTCGCGCCAGGGCCCCGTAACGCCGCAGTTCCGACGTCCACCACCGCCCCCGCCAGCACGCCCGTCCGTTGTCCAGCGCCGCTACCCGAGAAAGACGGACATTTGGCGCGCCCCCGACGACCGCCCGCTCTGCTATCACTGCGGGGAAGCCGGCCATGTCTACCGCCGGATGTCTACCGGATACAAGCATAAGTTACCATGCCTTGAATGTGCTTGAAGAACAAGTCACCGTTCCGCCTCGCTCCAGCGTAATGATTTCCGTCGGTACCGAAGTGCTTGCAGACATGGAGGGCGTCATCGAGGGCGATCATCACTTACTGCTCGACCGTGAAATTTGCGTCGCTAGAGGCATAGCTGAGCTACGTGCAGGGAAAGCAAGGGTGATGCTCACGAACTTCAGCCCGGAATACAAGCACATTAACAAAGGCACCACGGTCGCCTACATCGACGAAATAGTACAAGCCAGCAGTGCTTTCGCCTTCACGGATTCCAGTGCACCTGCAACAACGACTATAATACCTGAACCAACTTTCGACGTCAATCAGAACATTCCCAGGCATAAGAAAGAACAACTAAAAGCTCTGCTCCTGCAATACAAGGACTGCTTCTCGTCGTCGTCAAAAGTTCGACAAACCCCTGTCGCCAAGCACCGCATCATCACCGACGAAAATGTCCGCCCACTCCGTCAGAGCCCGTACCGAGTTTCGGCGCGCGAACGTGAAGCCATAAGGCAACAAGTCGACGAAATGCTACGCGACGACATCATCCAGCCGTCCAAGAGTCGGTGGGCGTCCCCCGTGGTGTTAGTGAAGAAGAAGGATGGAACCCTACGTTTCTGCGTCGATTATCGTCGCCTCAACAAGATCACGAAGAAGGACGTATAACCCCTCCCACGGATTGACGACGCCTTGGATCGACTCTACAACGCAAAGTATTTTTCGTCGATGGACCTCAAAACCGGCTACTGGCAAATCGAAGTCGACGAGAGGGACCGGGAGAAGACTGCGTTTATAACACCAGACGGACTGTTCGAGTTCGAGGTCATGCCGTTTGGTCTTTGCTCGGCACCTGCGACTTTCCAACGCGTCATGGATACAGTACTGGCAGGCTTGAAGTGGCAGACTTGCCTCGTCTATTTGGAGGTCGTCGTTGTGTTTGCCTCAAGCTTCGAAGAACACCTGCAGCGCCTTGAAACAGTTCTTCAAGCAATCAAAGCCTCCGGACTCACGTTAAAGCCAGAAAAGTGCCGCTTCGCATATGAGGAGCTCTTGTTCTTGGGCCAAGTCATCAACAAGTCTGGAGTGCGCCCCGACCTTCAGAAAACTGCAGCCATCTCCAAATTTCCTCCGCCCGCCGACAAGAAGGCACTGCGTAGATTTCTTGGACTGTGCGCCTATTACAGGCGCTTCATCAAGGAGTTTTCGCGGATCGCTGAGCCACTGACGTACCTCACGAAGGCCGACGTCGAGCTCAAGTGGGATACGCCGCAAGTCGAAGAATTTGAAGAACTGAAGCGACGCCTGCAATCGCCGCCAATACTTGCGCATTTCGACGAAAACGCCGATACCGAAGTCTACACCGACGCAAGCAGCGTAGGACTCGGCGCCGTTCTTGTGCAGAGGACTGACGGACTAGAAAGGGTTGTAAGTTACGCTAGCCGGTCGCTATCGAAGGCGGAAGCAAATTATTCCACATAAGAAAAGGTGTGCCTCGCCATCATCTGGGCTACATAAAAGTTTCGTCCCTACCTCTATGGCAGGCCCTTAAAGTTGTGAGCGACCGCCACGCCTTGTGTTGGCTAGCTAACTTGAAGGATCCTTCAGGTCACCTCGCACGATGGAGTCTAAGACTTCAAGCATTCGACATCACCGTCGTTTACAAGTCCGGGCGAAAGCACTCTGACGCCGACTGCTTGTCTAGCGCCCCCGTCGAACCGCCGCCACAAGACGACCAGGATGACGACACTTTCTTGGGACCCATCAGTGCCGACGAATTCGCCGAACAACAGCGAGCCGACCCGTAACTAAGGAGCCTTGTAGACTACCTGGGAGGCAAGACCGGCATTGTGCTGAAGGTGTTCAGGCGAGGATTGCCGTCGTCTTTCTTGCAAAACGACATGCTCCTAAAGAAGAACTTCTCGCCTCTCCGAGCCAACTACCTCCTCGTGGTACCCGCAGCATTGCGTCCAGAGGTTCTGCAAGCTCTCCATGACGACCCAACGGCTGGACACCTCGGTTTTTCCCGCACGCTCGCGAGGATACAAGAAAAATACTACTGGCCTCGCCTCTCTGCCGACGTCGCCCATTACGTAAGGACATGCCGAGACTGCCAGCGACGCAAAACACCGCCGACAAGGCCAGCCGGACTTCTACAGCCGATCGAGCCACCTCGCCGACCGTTCCAGCAGATCGGGATGGACTTACTGGGGCCTTTTCCGACGTCGACGTCCGGCAATAAATGGATCGTCGTAGCTACGGACTACCTCACCCGCTACGCCAAAACAAAAGCATTGCCCAAAGGCAGTGCCGCCGAGGTAGCCCGATTCTTCGTTGAGAACATCCTCCTCCGTCACGGTGCCCTAGAAGTTCTCATCACCGACAGAGGTACGGCCTTCACGGCAGAACTAACTCAAGCCATCCTGCGCTACAGCCAGACAAGCCATCGCCGGACCACCGCCTACCACCCGCAGACGAATAGCCTCACCGAGCGCCTAAATAAGACCATCGCCGACATGCTGGCAGTGTACGTCGACGTCGAACACAAAGACGTGGGATGCCATCCTTCCGTACGTGACCTTCGCATACAACACGGCCATGCAAGAAACGACGCACATGGCGCCGTTTAACCTGGTGTACGGAAGGAAACCGGCAACGACGCTTGACGCCATGCTACCGGATGTCTCCGACGAAGAAAATCTCGACGTTGCCACCTATTTGCAGCGTGTCGAAGGAGGTCGACAGCTCGCCCGCCTGCGCATCAAGAACCAGCAGAGAACCGACAGCCGACACTACAATCTTCGACGACGCTACATCGAGTACCAGCCCGGAGACCGTGTTTGGGTTTGCACTCCGATACGCCGACGAGGACTTCGCGAGAAACTCTTACGTCGCTATTTCGGACCATATAAGATCATCCGACGTATTGGCGCACTGGACTATGAGGTCGTGCCGGACGGTATTTCGCAATCACAGCGGTGCCGCGCACGACCTGAAGTCATCCACGTGGTGCGTCTTAAGCCTTTCTACGCCCGCTGGGGAACTTAGGTCCTTTGTTGCTTTGTTATTTTTGTCCCTTTCTGTACGCGTGGTTTTGTTTTCGCTTTCATGTTTGTAGCATCGGGACGATGCTTTTTTAGGGGAGGGTATTGACACGTATACATGTTTATCTTTCACCGGTGGCCGCTTTCCACCGGCTAACAAATGTTAAACGTTATCGCTCGGCGCAGCTGGGACGCGCCTGTATCGGAAGTTTCTAGAACGTTATCGATGCTTCTTTTCGTTGCCTGTTTTCACCGACGCTTATGTTATCTGATTGTGTGACCGACACGAATTGTCTAGAACTTTCTGGAAGACACGTGGGCATCAGGGATTAATCTGGAACCTTCGATGACTCAGGCATAAAAGCCGACGCGTCGCGCCGATGATCAGATTTTCGACGATCGCCGACTGTGTTCGCCGCTATCGTTGTGCTTTGAGTGTAGCTTGCTTTTGTGGGCACAGGTTCGCCTAATAAACAACCAGTTTCGTCATACACAGTTTTACGACTGTTTTCTTTACCGTCACTACTACGTGACAGTATCACCTTTTCTAACCACGAATGTTTGCCATGAATCGTTCACTGGCTTGCAGGCGCATGCGAAATTCAAGCGTATATTAACTGGTTATTTCAATAAATTTTCCAGTTGAAAGTCAGCTCTTGTGTTGTGTCCACGTCTTGCTTCGTCTTCTTTCGTCTTCGTTTGCAAAGCGCTTTTGCTTTTTTACCATGAATCAATACCAACTCGTCCAGTTTTTCACCCTCTTCAGTCGGAATGGACAAGTTTTTAAGTGAGGAAAGCTCAGAGTAAAATTGATTTCGAAGAAAAACTGAGGAATATGAAAGAAGCTAAGACAATATCATGAGTGGCAGCAATAGAAAAAAAAAACCTGCTATGAAACTACCTAAGAGGGAAAAAACGAAATCAGGAAAGAAACAATTTATGATAGCTCAAAGGGAAGCTCCTTACTTTTCGAAGCGAGATCAGGATGCCTTAGAACGCGTAGTTATAAAGCGAAGTACACTAAGGAAGAAGTATGTGATTGCTGCGGTAAAGCTAGCAAAATGATGAAACATGTTTTATTATAATGTGAAGTTACAAACACAGCTGTTGGTTTAGGATCCTGTGGCCTCCTTGAAGCCCTTGGGTTCAAGGATAGCCGGCGGAAAGTTAACATGTCCGCAGAAGAGATTAGTAAAAGGTGACTGGAGGTTTGGTGGCAGAAAAGTAGGGAGACCACAAACAACGTAGGCGTACAAAAACAAAGTTCCCAACAATGGTTCAGAAAGTTTGATGCTACGAATTCCTTGTGTGTACGTTTATTCTTTAAAGATAGGCAGGACATTAGGCAAAATACGAACAAGAGCTTGGTGGCGCAACCCACCGCCCCGTTTCAAAAGGTAAGCTCATAGCATCCATCCAATCCATGCGAGATAAAACAAAAATGAGGAGGAAGCTGCAGAAGATTACGAGTGGTAGTGAATAGCAGGGGTTAACATACAAAAGCAGTACTTAAGTTGCAGAAGCAAGAAAGAATCACTATGCACGCAACTTCAAAAGCTTGTAATTTACTGAACGTCAGCAAAAGGAACCATTGGCGGCACTATATCGGGCGTAAGCACGCCCACTGGCTCAACCACCCGGGTCAGCGGGTGGCACGAAAATTGTGTGCTAGCATAGTTGCAAGTACATGTACAAGTTTACATAAAACGCTTACTGAGTTCTTATAAGTAAATCACTTCAAAAAAGACATCGAGGGCCGAGTGGTAGCATTAACTAACACATAGCCTCCGAGAGCGTCAACGATGAGCAGGACTGAGTAAGGTGAAGGTTATTGCTAGCTGGTGTTTGTCCATCTGTTGATCCATTTGTGGTTCTCAATGCCAGAATGCAGACGATGGACTCACGAAAAAAACACGAGCACAAGCGCTACCTGAAGGACTACCTGCGGCGCCAAGAATAATATAATTATTTGTCAAAAAATCATGAAATTTTAAGTGAGGATTGTGCTTAAGAAAACACCGTCCAAGCCCTGCGTACAGATGGTTAACCGGCGAAGCTCAAACGTGCGGCCATGGTGCTTAGCAGTGGGTTAATCCCGACGCTGTATTGAAGCGTTTCTCAATTCTTGGTTACATGTTTGTGTTTCAAGTGGAACGCAAGCGCCAATGGTGGGCGGATGCTGCTAATCACGACGCCGAGCTAACTCGAGATATCGAACGCATGCGACAACGGTGAGCCGAGGAGGCGGCGTTGCGGGCAGAGCAGCGTCAACGTAGCAATGGCGGGAACGCGTTGGCCGGGCACAACGCCCGCTTTCGGCGGGAGTTTCTAGAGCGGCACTTTGGCTTCGGCTGCGACGAAACGTTCACGTTGAAATCGCAAAGTGGAACGCAAGTGCCAATGGTGGGCGGATGCTAATAACCACGACGCCGAGCTAACTTGAGATATAGAATGCATGCGACAACGGCGAGCCGAGAAGCCGGCGTTGCGGGCAGAGCAGGTACGACGCAGAGAATGACGTCACTAACGGCGCTGTCAATTGCGCGCGCGCTTGGGTGCGACGTAGAGAACGACGTAACTAACCGCGCAGCCAATAGAGACGTTTAGCGAAACACGGGACGAACGGTTTTTCGTTTCGCCTAGCCATATACAGCTTTCGATGTAAAACAAATCCCGTCTGAGTATTCCTTGATAGCACAGTGCCAACTACAATGAGTAGAATGCTGCGCGTTGGTACAAAGTACCTCACTCCAGCATTGTTAAGCGTAGTGGACAGTCAGGATTGCGTGTTGTTGCTGAGCAAAACAACTCCAGGATGTGCTTTCTATTCGTTTATATCACATTTTGCAGTTAATCTAAATTAGGCTTTTCACCGAGCTTTGTGGCTTCCAATATTATCTGATCTAATTTGGAAGAGAAGCTTAATCTGCTCAAAGTAGATGGTAACTTTCAAATCAGAAACGCTCAAACGGTTATTAGTTTTTTTAGACAGATATGCCACCTAATGCAGAGTTGCGACTTGTTCTGGTTGGTACAGAATTTTTGGAAACAGATTTAGCACAGTGCAAATGCACAGGACACAGTAAAAGGTCACGTAAACAGCGGGGTACACGTGCACATATACGCTCGTACAATGACGTGCATGTGTCCCCTTACTGGGCCATGTGTTCTAGTGCTCGGCTAGCTGTGCTTCAAAAATTCCTTCTAATGTTTGAAAGTCTTTTAATAGATATAACAGACTTATATCATACTCCGCCCAAAATGTGTTGCTGTTGCTCAATTATCGCTTCTGCTTGTGTTTATGTCCCCAACCCACCTGCATTTATGTGCTCACTTCAAATACACCCTCTCAGCTCTCACATTTGAACAGAACAGAATTTTTTGCGTCCTCTCTACAACGCCCTTCTAACAAAGAGGCTTTCTGTGAATATTAAAGCGAAGCACCCACTGAAGCATAAAGCCTCAAAGACTTCCGTTTGTATGAGAACTCGAGAAGGACACCTGCCTTTCCAGCACAATTTCACGACACAATTTTCAGGCAATATAGTTAATCGAACGTGCGAAGGATCATATTTATACTGCTTTAAGAAAAGGGACACCTTCAAGTATAACATTTGACCAATGTTACTAGTGCAGACGAAAATGATCTGTAAGCACCAGCTGACAGTAAATGGTAGGATAACTATTAGTTTCGCCACTTCTTTGTCGACAGCTCAGGAGAACGTGAAGGAAGCCTATAAGACGTATTACCGAGCAGGTGAATGGCAACAGCAGACCATGACTTCAAATGGCGTTTTCTCAATCACTCGGCTTGATATGACTGTTACACGAGTTAAAGCATTGTGTTGTACGAGCAGCCTGAGCGTGCGTGGTGAGGAAATCTTGCAACGCTTTTATTTCTATAAGGCCAATAACTTCTTTAGTCACCTTGAATCTTGCCAGTTCAACCATTGGTTCAGGTCCGTCAACTCTCTAGTATTAACTAGTAGAGTATTGGGAGGCACGAGAACCGCTTGTACGATTAAGTATAGATAGAGACCTTAGTTTTCACATTTTAAATACGTTTTTAAAACTTGTCTTTAAGATTGGGTGTGATTTTTGAGGAAAAAAGCCGGGGAGAGATCGGAATTTTTATTGGCTGGTCGCCCAAACTTCGGAATTTTCCTCGTAACTTTCGCAAACTATTAACACAGGCAATCGCCTCCCTTTGAACACAAACGTTTTGTTCAAACAAGCAAAATCACCCACACAAACATACACTGACAAAGGCAGCTTCTCGCAAGTGATGAACTTATTTTGCAAGTACTCGTATTCGTTGGAAGGCATTATTAATGCTTTTTAAACAAACCACATGAACAATAACAGACGAAGACGTGGTTGACGATCCATGGCCTAATTCGTTCGCAAAAAAACAATAGAAAACATTAACACGCAAAAAAAAAAAAACAAGAGCCTACAGCATGCACGCGGCCACACTTCGTAAGAGGTCTGATGCTTGCATTTACAAGCCCGTGTTGGCGTACATTATCATTGGCATTTTTATTATTTCCATGCGTATCCCAGGCCTGTCAAGGCTTTGAACGTACCTTAATCTGGAAAACGTCCTCCCAACATCGCAACTACAGTTCGCGTTGCAGAGAAACGTCAGTGCAACTTTGCCTAGGTTGGGGCATCGGGCGGTAGCGTCCTGCCAGTAGGCCAGTACATGAGTTCTGTTTCCCGGGCTTCGTTCTAGCACGTATTCTTTAAACTCGTCCTTTCTAGAATGCACTTCGGAGTGAACTTCGGGGAGAAATTGGGCTTAACCCGATTTTAATACAGTTTATTTGAAATGCGAAATTGGGAATTACCCACCCGAGAACGAAAGGACCCTAACTATAGCACGTACGTAACTTAAAAAGATTTCCTAGTTCACTCTTGTAGAAAAAAAAGCACAATTTATTAAGCACGTACCACACTTTACACATTGTAAAAGAACACAGTATTACGTAGGATGAACTTCATGCTGAATTCGAGAGTCGTGTACATAATATGCAACAGAATGGTCGTTGACCTGGTCAACAAGGGCGTGGTGTCATCTTTTCTGTCTTATATCACAAAGAAAAACAGACAAACAAAAAGAAAACATAAATCAAAGCCCCTCTTTTTTTGCATTTAACACTATACTTTCAATGTAGTTTCGATGTTTACAACGGGGCGGGTGAAAATTCATTTTGTAAACGCTTTCAGTGGCGTTAATGGCAGGAATTAACTGCAATACCCATGTTCTAGAAACGAGGGCTATAATATACGGGATAATGTTTTACCATAAAATTACTTTCATGGACGTAGCAGTGACGTGTCATCGCAGTCCTCATAGGCTTGTTCAGACGCAGTAATTGAGGCCGTAGTCAGCGTCAGCCTTCATGGTGTTCTTTTTTTCTCTTTTTGTCATCTACGTCCGTCAATATCTTTTTTTTTCTCGGTCGGGGGAGGTAATGCGACTAATGCGTTTTCTGCACTCAAATCAGAGACTGGGTATACAACCGCAAGTAAAGCAAACAGTCGAACTCAGACGAATTAGGCCAAATTACTAGCGCGAACACTAATTCAGTCTACCTAGTTGAAGGGCACCGTCTTTATCTTCTTTTCCATTTTTTTTTTCAGTCTCCAGATGGAAGCCTAAAGAATTTAGACATTGTCTATTGGCGTTTTCATTAGAAGGAACAAGGCCTCCTTCAGGAAGCGAAAAGCAAAATAAAATTTCCATTGAAGGTCACTGGAGGTATACTATACAACATGACATTGGTGGAGGAAACGCATTATGGAAAGCTGCACTGAACTGACGCCGCGTACAGCCACACGCCAGCCGACGAGCGACGCCTCTCACCCCGTGGTCATTTAGGCGGTGTGCCAAATCGTCTATAATCTTGGCATTCAAGGGCGCCGTTGTGATGGGCCAAAGGCCTTTCCCTGCGTATTGCCGACATGCTTTCTCTCTCTTCCTTTTGGTCGTTAGCGAACCATCTACGTGTTCACTAATATAGATTGAGGAAAGACCAGTCAACCAATAGGCGCGTAGTGCTGTTTTTTTTGTCGTTATACGATCAATATAGCTCCTTATCGAAGAGGAGAGTGGGCTTCGGGATAACTTAGCGACACTACTTGCTCATAGTCCGAACTCATCTAACCGGTACCTTCGTCATGCAAGTATACACGAATGAACGTTTCCTATTGGAGCCCAGAAGAGGCGAACGTGCGGAGCATAGGATAATGCTGGACCGATGGTAGCGTCATCGGCATCGAGAAGGGCTGCTAGAGTTTCTCTTCAATACCTCCAGAGAAGGGCGGCATCCGACTGCCTTCACGATCGAGTCACTTCCTTAGCGCCAGTCAAGATGTTCGCCACGTTGAAGGAACTCTGTCTTCGCTGACTGTGCATTTCCTAAGCGAAAGTGGGACGCCGTGTGACGATGGTTCAAAGCTAGTGACTGTGCTTACACACAGAGGTGAACAGATTGGAAGATTGAAGGGCTGTGTTACACAAACGTTCTTGGTATTTACTTTGCAATAAGCAACCAACAACCAACAACCGACGAAAATGCATCCGACAGTGTGTCTAGTCATGGCCCTAGCCCTCGTGGACCGGACGTGGTTCAACTCACCATTCGTCAGCGGAGAAGAGACGGCAACGAAAAGCCTGGAAGCAGAGTTGATGAATGTCGGCGGCGTGCTCATGAAGAAACTGATGCCAGTGGCGTCGGAACTCGCCACCAGCCCCGAGCTGAGCACCGCATGCGCTGGCAGCCTATTCAAGATCATCAAAGCTACGAAAACGAGAGAACCATGGGTGATACGGAGTGAGCAGCCGATGTCTTTTTCGTTACGTTTGAAAAAAAAAATTAAAACTAAATTATGGGGTTTTACGTGCCAAAACCACGATCTGATTATGAGGCACACCGTAGTGGGGGACTCCGGAAATTTGGTCTAACTGGGGTTCTTTAACGTGCACCTAAATCCAAGTACACGGGTGTTTTCGCATTTCGCCCCCATCGAAATGCGGCCGCCGTGGCCGGGATTCGATCCCGCGACCTCGTGCTCAGCAGCCCAACAACCACGGCGGGTGTTACGTTTGAGCCTTCAGATGTTATATGTATTTAGTGTCTGAAACAGGCAAACTTGCGAGCGTATTTTCAAACGTATTCCTTGTTAGGGTATACTGTGACACTAGTGATTCCTAATCATTCTGTTATCGGAATCACAGCAGCCTCTGTTGTACGACTTCCTTGCAGTCTGCAAAGGAACGCTCACAAGACGTGTTTACCAGTATGAAATTGGGGAGACTGTTTTCTAACTTTTCTTCCTGCCACTTGTGTGCCAAGAATATTCGTTAAACTTGATCTCAGTTTAACGAATACGCTTGTGGTTTCGTGGACTCTGGCCATATTTCTTTCTACATTAGGTGAATACTCTGGCACTATTACTTCGATTGTTACGTGGTTCTTGCTTATGAGCCGACAAGCTCGCAATTTTCTGCTACATACAATTATCCGCGTAATAAGTGCAGTGGAACTGTACGCAAAACTGAATATTTTCTCTTCTTCTTCTTTCTGGGGTTTTACGTGCCAAAACCAGTTCTGATTATGATGCACGCCGTAGTGGAGGGCTCCGGATTAATTTTGACCACCTGGGGTTCTTTAGCGTGCACTACAACGCAAGCACGCGGGCGTTTTTGCATTTCGCCTCCATCGAAATGCAGCCGCCGCGGCCGGGATTCAATCCCGCTATCTCGTGCTCAGCAGCGCAACGCCTTAGCTGACTGAGCTACCGCGGCGGGTGAATATTTTCTCGCACTGACCATTAAAAACATTCACTGTCCTTTGATCTCAGTGAATCAAGGTATTAATTGTTTACCAGGGACGCGTATAAAACAGAAATCACAGATTTCCTTACTTAAGCGCCATTGAAGCTCCCTAGCGAAATTATCGTAATGATGTGAGCGTAGATTTCGTTCACTCAAATACAGGTTCAAAAAGGTTGGCTTATGAGCAGGATGATATAGATGTAGCGTACTTAAAAAAATTAATTTTCCCTTACTGCCGTGAAAAGTTGGACGCGGTAAAGGAGGAGGTTAATGGCGTCACCAAACACTGATATAAACTCAACACGGTAGTGCGTCACTTCGATTAATGGTTCCTATTGTATTTTATCTGTAATAAACTGCTATGATTAGCAGGTCACGCTGAAAGGTTCTAAAGCTAAGAGCAATGACTCGGCTCCCAGCTCTTTCAGATTTGCGCAATTTGATTTGGTGCAGTGATCCTGGCTAATGGATTGCTTCCGAACAATATCCTCGAGGGAAGTCTTATCAGCCTTGGAGGCTACGAACAGTGCCTCAAGACCAGGGTGTTCAACTCGGAGGGCGAGTTAACACACAAGGGACAGTATTGCAGCCTCTTCGTCTACCCCCCCTGGTCACTCCTCGAGACTCTCGTGAAGAAGTTTCAGGCTGTTGGCGAATTTTCAGTAAGCTACTTTTGTTGGCTTTTAGTTCTTTGCTTTTTTGTGTGTCTGTGCGTGTGCATGTGCTCTTGGTGTATACGTCAACGCCTGTTCGTAAAATATTTTTTTTCGCTGTTACGTTCATTTAGGACACAAAACCATTTTTGTTTAAACACTGAGCATGCATTGAATGAACTAAAGTAGGGCAACAGTACATAATCTGGAAAGAGAAGTGTCAATTGTTGAACACGTTTGTAGCATACTACCGTAGACTTAGCTATAAAGTATATTCTAGTATGAACTGCCTTAGCTTTTGTTTTCAGGTATACAGGGTGTTTCAATTAACTTGGGCCAAAGTTGAAAAATATGCAAATGCTACGTACCAGGACAGAACCAAGGTAATGTTGTTTGCCGTCGCTCGGAGATACCTGCATGATTTTTTGCATTTCGCCTAATTAGATAGTTAGTCTTAATTAATTAATTAACTTCTCAATTATTATAGTTAAATGAAAAGTGCAAATGAGAAAATTTTAGATCAACCTGAAAAACTTCCGATACAGTTTTCTGTTGTTCAATACGTGCTACATTAAAGTGTTTTTCCGAGCGTGAAATATTCCCGCGAATACACGCAATCAAAGTGCCTTGAGTGGCCAGTCGCGCGGCAATTTTCCGTGTATTTGCGGGCTCCTTACACGCTCGGAAAAACACTTGTATGTAGCACGTATTGAGCAAAAGAAAGCTGTATCGGGGGTTTCTTATGTTGCTCTACACTTTTTTTAATTTACACTTTTAATCGAACTATAATACTTGAGAAGTTCAATAAATTAATTAGGACTAATTATCTAATTAGGCGGAATGCAAAAAAATTACGCGAGTATCTCCGAGCGACGGCAAACAACATTATCTTGGTTCTGTCCAGCTACGTAGCATATGCATATTTTTAGGGTTTGGCCTTAAAAATATGCATATGCTACGTAGCTGGAGTTTTAAGGTTTGGCCGTCTTCCTTTAATCTCTCTCTTCCCTTTTCCCTTCCCCCAGTGTAGGGTAGCCAACCGGGCTCAGTCCTGGTTAACCTCCCTGCCTTTCATTAAATCATTCTCTCTCTCTCTCTTAAGGTTTGGCCCAAGTTAACTGAAACACCCTGTACAGGGATGCTTCCTGTAGGGGATTTCACTAGTGCATCAACTGGCCATTCATAACGACCTCAAAATACTCACTATAAACCGACCACCATTCGAACATATTTTGTTAACGTGCATTTGACTTTTCGTGGTTATTGTTTTACATTTGGCGCTAAAATTGCAAGAAAAATGCGCGTTCAAAAGTTGACGGACTTGTAGTGATAACCGTAAGACGTGCTTAATCTCACTTTTGGTGGCGTCATTTTCTGCTCTAGAACAGAGGCTCAACGTACGACAATACCGGGAACAAGTTTACAAAAGAGAAATGCGCTGCTTCAATCCTAATAAACGCTGTTACTAGCTGTCAGTAGGTGGCTATAGCTTTAGTTAGCTGGCTTCTAACTGTGAAATTATAACCAGTTACGCTTAATGGTTTGACGGCAAGCAATTTGAATATCTCGACAGATATGACATTTTCTGGTCACGTATACCGTTCGCTGGACTGGTACCCTGTTTTTTGAATGATCATTTTCATTACGACCCACTTAAAATAGAACCAACCTGAAAGCTCGGTTATGGGCCGACTGCCGCTCCGTCAAATGATCCGCTTGCTGGCTCTTTCATATATCAACTCAGTCAATAAAAAACAGAATAATAATTCGTTCGCGACGTATGCCCTGTCAAACACTCATCGGTTGAAAGGTTCTAAAAAATGTGGTCATTGTTCCCTTTTCTTCTCGTAGGGCAGGGTGAACCCCCTCACGATCACCACAAATGCAAAGATAGGAAAGAAAGCGTTGCGTATTGGACTTTGTACGCTCGATGCTTGCTCCGAGAAAGAAGTCGACTTCCTAGCTGCTGGAGGTAAAACCAGAATGCCTATTCTCTTGGCAAACCTTGCCGAGAAGCTGCGAACGTTATATTACATTTTAATCGAAAAGCCAAATTATTTGCTCTAATTAAACGCCAACAGTTTTCCAGCAATACGGCGCAAACACAACGGTCACCGGCTGCCGAACAGACAATCCAAAGGAGTTGACGAAACTTCAATATGCTTCAATGTGAGTACTAGATCATTACGCCAAGACTTTATGATAGTGCGTGAAATGGTGAGCGAAGTATACACTTTTGTCTTGCTCACGTATGACTAGCTGTCCCAAGTAGGGAAGTTCACCGCTTTAAACCAGGCGGTAAAGCTAAATAGTTAGAAAGTACATCACTGTAGATTTCTTTCAGTGAAATTTATAGCAAGTGGGAGACATTGTTACGGATCGACGCTGCTTCGCCACCGATTAGCACCACAATCGAGGTCGTCGAGCGTGCCATGGGATCACATCCGCAAAACGATACTTCTCCGACATATAGGAGCGCTCAACCTCTCGTTATTCTGTGTTACGTTCACAGATATATACTGCAATGATGACTTGCAAGAGCTGTGATACTCGACCAAATGATTTCGGGGCTGTACGAGGAACACACCGAATGAAAAAAAAAAAACTAACATTTTTCATAATCCGAGGGAAAGAATCGCAATACGAAGCCAAAATACAATACAATACGAAGCCAAAATTCACATTATCGTCGCGTTCGTAAACTTGCCACCAAGAAAGTTTTTTTCTGTATAAAGGCCGGAAAGTGCATGCCTGAACTATTGTAATGATCAGACGAAGCAGTTAAATGACGTCGCAAAATTGCTAAATCATTAAAAAAGTCAAAGAGCCCTTTTCATTAAAGCAGCCGTCCTTTTGTATCAGTGGCTTTCCCGCCCCTATCGTCATTTCAAGCACGTTGAATCAGTCACTTGAATGCTGCAGTAAGAAGCCTCGCGAAGCAACGCAACACCACCTATAATGATGCAGTTAAGCATAACAATTTCGTACCTCTTATCACGTCTCATATGCCGATACGCCAGTGAACGTAATCGCGTACTGCTCTCCGTGGTGGTAGTCCTTTGGTATGTCGAACTTCGCTGCCTGCTGACGTAAATGTGTTCAACGGAAGTTTATGAACAGCATAAAAATGCTACATGCTTCCTTTAAAGTGTAGCTTCCACCGGACTGCTAAAATATACTTGAAACGATCTTCCTCAGCCCTTTTCTATATTTTTATTTTTCATTGCAATTTCTTCGCCACTGTTGTTTAGTTACTCTTGTGGAAACTTCATATCTGGGCGCTTTCTTTCTTTTTCTAACACACAAACACACACACAAGTCTGCACGCACGCACGAATTTCTACTCATTGTCAAACACAGAAAAAGTGACGTGATAGCTGCAACAGTGGTAGGGAAACGGATGTAACGGCGGCACGTTTGCTTAGCCCCCCTGCATAGGTGACAACAGTGCACATATTATTAGTGCCCAAAACCGTGTAAGTTACTGTATCCGGATCTCTCATATCTTGGAATCTGCATGAATAGCTAAACTAACAAGTGGTACTGGTAACTCGGTTCTGACATCAAATTAAATTCTTGTTGTCCCGAACGTAAAATATTCAGTAGCAACTGCCAAACGCATATTTCACGGATAGCCTGAAAGGATGCGTCAGCGCGGCAGCCATTAATATTTATTCTGCCTCTCCATATATGTCTACAATAACTATTTTTTCACCCTCCATTCCTTTAAAACATATATAATTTCTTGGATGCTTCATAATCTTAGTAGGTTTACTCAATTGTTGCGTCCCGTATATATATATATATATATTTTTTATTAGTGTCGTTAATGTTACTGCTATAATTACTTGCATTTCAGATATTACTTGAGCATCCTTGGACTTGTCGTTCTTGTAGGAACGCTTATTGAATGGATCGTGCTGAAGCTCCCGGCGCCGGACATGGAAGCCAGTCTGTGTTCGTATCAAATAAGCATCTATGTTGTCAATATTTAAAAGGCAGCTTGTTGTGCCTCTACCTTAATTAGCAAATCATAAAAAGCAAGGTCATTATAGCCGTTTACTTAATAATAGGTGGAGGATGGACATTAGTTAGCGGTCGGTGATGCTACAATAAACTTTCTTGTGTTACAGTGATGTCACCCATTATTCTATAGGGACATTATGTCTAATAAGCAGCATCAGACGCTAGCATTAAGCTTTTGCCATGTCACGCGGAATTGTGTATTGCCTGGACGAGAAATAATTTCTTACTAAAAGAGAAACAGTAAAAGCAATTTTCAGGATCGGAAGACTTGAAGTCATCTCGAAGGGTGTATGAAACACATAGTAAAAAAATAAATAATTATGCGAAAAAGAATATCCCCTGGAAAAAATACAGTAGTTAACAAAAAGATATGATATTTTGGATTTGGGTCCTCTTTGCTAAGCTGTTCAGGATGTTGGAGCTGCGTTATGCCAGACCACTAGCTTGTGGAAATACTATCTTGAACAGGCACTGCCACCGCACTTTATTCCCACCGCATAGCCCACCCACCGTGTACATAGCTTGCGTGTTGCAAAAATGTATCACAAGGAAACCGTGATATCAACCAGTAGTGAAAATACGTACACGCTGGAGAGGGAAATTTCAATGACGGGTGGGGAGGTCAGCCGAGTGAAAGGTTTGGCATGCTAATACTTGTTATATATATAAAAGGAGATTGAAGGACGGGAGAAAAGGAAGAACGCAGGCTCATCTACTCGCACAAACATTCCGAAACGGGCGGCACTGAGCACCATGAAGTGAACAAAGTGGGAAGTCGAGCTCTATGGCACCGTCAATAACCAAAATGTTATCCATCTCTGCCCTTTTGGCTCCACCACAGAGATGGATAGCATTTTGCTTATTGGTGATGCCATAGAGCTCGAATTCCCGCTTTGTTCACTTCATGGTGCTCAATGCCGCCCGTTTCGGAATGTTTGTGCGAGTAGATGAGTCTGCCTTTCTCCTTTTCACTCGTCCTTTGATCTATTGTTATACTACAGGGTGTCCCACGTAACTTTAGCCAAACTTAAAAAATATGCAAATGGTACGTAGCTGGAACAAGGTAATCTTGTTTGTCGTCGCTTGAAAATACTCAGCCTAATTACATATTTTGTCTTAATTAATTAATTATTTACTTCTCAAATATTATAATTAGATGAAGAGCGTAAATAAGGAAATTGTAGAAGCGGCCAGTCATCAACCGGCCAGTCTGTGTTTTTCCAAGTGTTATTCCGCGTCTGTGTTTTTCCAAGTGTTTTTCCAAGCATGAAAGAGTCCCGCGAATACGCGCAAGATGGCCGCGTGACTGGCCGCTCGAAGCACTTTGCGTGTATTCGCGGGATTCTTTCATGCTTGGAAAAACACTTTCATGTAGTACGTAATCAGCCACGGAAAGCTGTAACGGGAGTTTTTCATGTTGCTCTACAATTTCCTCATTTACGCTTTTAATTGAATTATAATATTTGAGAAGTTAATTAATTAATTTAAACTACTTCTGTAATTAGGCTGAGAATCTCCAAGCGACGACAAACATTACCTTCGTCCAGCTACGTGGCATTTGCATATTTTTTAAAGTTTTGCTAAAGTTACGTGGGATACCTGTATATTACGCCTGTAGTAGCATGCCAAACTGTTTTCCTCGGCCGACCTCCCCACTGATCATTGAAACTTCTCTCAGCAGCGCGCGCGTATTTTCCCCTGCTGGTTGATATTACGGGTTCCTCGTGATACATTCATGAAACACGGTGGGTGGTCATTGCGGTGTGAATAAAGTACGATGACAGTGCGTGTTCACGAGGCTATTGCGCTAGGTTAGAGGTCTGGCAAAACGCAGCACCAATGTTCTGGGCAGTTTAGCTCACAGGACCCGAATGCAAAATGTCATATCTTTTTGTTATATATATCTTTAAAGGTTGGTAGCCGATTATTTCTTGCGTTCTGACCATGAAAGGTTCTCTTTAGGCCCTACAGGCAAATTAAAGCAGCTTAGAGGAGATGATGGTCAAAAGAGCACAAATTTAAAAACAACAGAGGGAAGACATATCTTGCCCTTTCTTGCAATAATATGGCCAGATATTCTACACCTACAAGCGAGATAACAAAGCAAGAATAAACCTTTAAGAGGCTTAGTGAAAATGCCCTAATGTTTTCACGCGGTGTCTAGAAAACACAAACTTGGCTATCCTGCAGCGCCCACATGTTAACTCATAAATTAGCATCAGTACAGAAAAATCTTCTTGCCGCCTTATAGAAGTGCACACCAAAGTCTTAGCATTCAGCTGTATGTGTTATCAGATGTAGCTTCCCTCTTTTCGCCATGTGCTGAAGTGCCATTTTTAATATCATTACATTTAATTTTTCATTCATTTGTAAAGCAAACTTATTTTTTTGTAAATACGCGAGGCGTTCTCGCATTCCGCCCCCAACGAAATGCGACCGCCGCGACCGGGATTGAACCCGCGGCCTCGAGCTCAGCAGCGCAGCGCCATAGAAACTAAAGTACCTATGCAAGTAATTGCTTAACAAATAGTGCCGCCGCACACGTAGTGTATGGATTGTCACGTAGAGATTTTGTGTTTACTCCATGCGCTCAATCTGCTCTTCTTGACCTTGTTATTATACAAGGTCAAGAAGAATAGCATATACAATATGCTATTCTTGACCATGACCTTGTACAGTCAACTACCCTTAATTCGACACTTGTGGTTACCGCAAGATTTGGTCGCATTATCTGAAAGGTCGGATTATTAACAAATGACAGCAAAATGAATTAATTCAAATCTTTGTTTTTTTATTACTTAGTATTCTGTAATGGTCTTTTTCTTTCTGCCTTTTAAAGCGGCGACTTGAGGCGAAGAGCGCAGACACGTTTAAGCACTGGCTCAGCGTAACACGACATGAAACAAGAGGCAATAGATTGCTTCAAGGGCGGAAGGAGCGTCGGTAACTAAAAGATAAAAGTAAATTTATACAAAACAGTTTCACGCCTACGGAACCAGTAGCATCGACAGCATTTCTTGTGCTTTCAAGCTTATTGCAACCGCTGCGCGCCTGAGGGGGCACCGGTACGGGTCGGTGGCAATCGAACTAACCGAAGCGGCATGCTTTCGAGTTCGAACTAAACGAGTTTTTCTTCCATATAAATGTATGGTTTCTCGCCGGGAATTTGCAATGTGCTTGAATTAGGTGAAAACTTGAATTAACAAAGGTCGAATCGACGGGAATTGCCTCTACTGGCATGCCTACTGCTGAATCACAAGACTGTCTCTATAGCCCCTTTCTTAACACACTTCATCACCTCTTTCCCCGTCCTCCCCGTGTGTGTGTTTCTTTTTTCTTCTGGATGCTAGCAGCACGCATCTGGGGGCCGTTCAAAGTGTTCCTGTACTTCTCTGCAATCAGCAACACAAAACGCCTTCTGAAGACCACAGCGAGAAAAGAAAACGAAAACCTGATTTTTATCAGCGGTTTCAAGATATTCCTCATTTTCTGGGTCATCTACGCCCATTGCTACGTCTTGATACAGCCAGAGTTTGCGCGTAAGTAGATAATATCTATTTTATTTTATTACGCACCAAGCAAACACTGACCAAACATTACACAAGCAAATTCACTGGCTGAACCTGAGCTCCAGAAAGCCGTTCTTTACAAGGCAGGAGGGATATTCCGGAGGCATCTAAAACTGCAGCGTTCTTGTTTGGTAGCTAACATGGAGAAGACAAATTTAAATGAGTGAGTGTGACTCCGTTGGGCTAATTGCATCATGATTTAAACCAGGAAGGAGCCATAGTCAGCATACTTGTCTACCAGTGTATTCGATGACAGGGTGTTGCGAATCGTGACTTCACAGCGGTCAACAGTGGGTGAACAAGGGAAACCACAGGCATGACCTTGCTCCAGCGTGACGCTCCCCTTGTTTCGGTGTTTGTTTCTTATTCAAACATTTTTTAAAATCGATTGCACCACATAACGCAGCTCGGCCTGTTCGGGTAGAATGTACCCGAAGAGGCGCACAAAACATGTAAAGAAGTCTCAATGCCCAAGCAGCTAATTAAAGAAACTACCTAATATATTTTAATTATTACTTTAAGTTTTAATAATAAATTTTAATAATAAATAAATAATAATAATTTTTAATTACAAATTCAATTCCACAATTGCGAAATTGAAGCACAGCGGTAGTGAAGTTAAATCTGCTTAGAAGCAAGATACAAGAAATCTACTTGATAAAGCGGAAAAGTGCTGTCACAGGCGATTATTGAAAAATTTGTTCGAAATAAAAAAAAAGGAAAGTAGTGTACCTAGCTATATAGAGAGACGCTTTTGATTAAACTTTGCAAGGGTCAATGTAATCTAAGGATTTCTGTCGCTCGATTATATTTCTTTCATATCATCCGCCGTTCACGACAGGCCAATCAATTGATAACTTACGTGGTCCGCCGCTCGAACCAATGACAAAGTGCGAAAATGAATAGCATTCGAATGGAATCCTGACATCCTGGCCTAATTATGATTAATTGGGCCTCTCACTCTTTCTGTGTTTGTATCCCTATTGTAAGAGCAGCATTTCAATATGATCGTTTACCTTCACGGAAAATAATAGTCGTTTCGCCAGCGGCTTTCAACCTCTCAGATTTATTCGGTGTTGAAGATTGTAGCTGCATGGACGAGTTATCTATACACATGGTACAAGTTTCGTTTAGCTGAGTGAACTCCAAATGTATTGCCTATGTATGCATTCCGTTTACAGGGAGCCCGTTTGTCTTCGTAGACCTGTCAGCGAAAGTTTTCTTTCAGTTGATGCTCAATGGTCTCCTCAGTGTGTCTACGTTTTTATTCCTAAGGTGAGCACAAGAAATATGCGGGAAATGAAGTGTTCATTTTTCTTTGTTTTTCATTTTCATTGCTTTTGATGCGGTGTTTTTCTTTCTTTTGTTTCCAGTGGATTTGTGATGTCATACTTAATGCTCCAGTCTCACGCAGTAGTTCGCAAGCAAAATCCGATAGCTGTTTACGTCATAGCCTCAGTTCGGCGGTACATCAGGTAAGATTTATTGCTGAATAACGTTCGCGCTGCGAGGCTAAGCTGCCCATTCGGTGAACTAAGTATGCTAATACCCCTGTCACACGGGACAACCTAAGTGCACTTTGAGTGAGTGCACTTCGCCCCGAGTGTCATTCGCACGCTGTTACATGGGCACGCGTAGAGACACTTGCTGCAAAGCGCACTCGCTGGCGAGTGCGTTCGCCGAAGTGCGTAGTCTCGGCAGCAGGGGCTCAGAAATAAATAAACTAATATCAAAAGCCCAGTCGGTAGTCCTTCTTTAACTGTTGTTTTTATCATTAGGAATACTAAGACGTATTAAAACACACTTTACAACAAAATTTACTAGTTTACTATTCTCCCTCTCTGGCATACCCTCGACTGCCACGGCCGCCGGGGGTATGCCAGAGCACACGCCGTGCAATGGCCGCATCCACCGCGAGCAACGTTAGCCGCGAGCGCCTCATTCGGGATCAAAAGAGTGCTGCCAAAAGAGACTCCATTCGCCCGTTACTACTTTCCGTGCCATCTGCAACAAAATCCGCCATTTTGAATGCGCTCGCCTTGGATACGACGCCGTCTTGTCTTGGCTCGTGATGATCGATGGCGCTAATGCGATTGCAATGATTCATTTCATTTGCACCTAAATTTTATTCTAAATGCTGTCCATATATACAGGGTGTCCCAGCTATCACGCAGCACGATTAAAAAAAAAGAGGAACGGCATTACGCGAAGTAAACCTAGTGCGTATTGTTTCCAGTACAAGTGGAGTAGCCGCCAGTATTTTTTTCGTTACTGAGATTTAATTAGGTAATTGTAATTAATTATCTAACTCGAGAAGTACTGTCCTAATTATCAAAGTGTCAATGAGAAAGTTGTAGAGCAACATGAAAAACTCCCGATACAGCTTTCTGTAGCTCAATACGTGCTACATAAATGTGTTTTTCCGAGTGCGAAAGAAGCCCGCGAATACACGCAGAATTGCCGCACGACTGGCCGCTCGAGGCACTTTGCGTGTATTCGCGGGCTTCTTTCATGCTCGGAAAAACACTTTTATGTAGCACGTATTGAGCTACAGAAAGCTGTATCGGGAGTTTTTCATGTTGCTCTACAACTTTCTCATTGACACTTTGATAATTAGGACAGTACTTCTCGAGTTAGATAATTAATTACAATTACCTAATTAAATCTCAGTAACGAAAAAAATACTGGCGGCTACTGCACTGTACCGGAAACAATACGCCCTAGGTTTGCTTCGCGTAACGCCGTTCCGCTTTTTTTAAAATCGGGCTGCGTGATAGCTGGGACACCCTGCATAATGCGTTATTAGCAAGTATTGCCTAAAATAAGAAATATATGTTGTGCTACTGGCTCACCCATCGCCATCACCATCATTTTCAAAGTGCACTTCTCTTTCTCATGTAGCAGCGTGCCGCCAAAGTGACACTCTGTACGCCAAACAGTACGCACTTGCTCAAAGTGACACTAAATTTGACGATGTGACAGGGGTATAAAATGTGAATAGATGAGTGGGTAAAGGGCGCGCTGACTTTTCTGAGCGAAAATTTAAACAAAAACAACAGAGTACTAATCTTGACAGGGTGTTGCGAATCGTGACTTCAAAGCGGTCAACAGTGGGTGAACAAGGGAAGCCACAGGCATGACCTTGCTCCAGCGTGACGCCCCTTACTTTCTTTATCTATACTTTGCTGTCACTTTACCTCCCCCTCCCCGCTCTCCCCAGCGTAGGGTAGCAAACCGGATCTTCCCATCTGGTTAACCTCCATGCCTTTCTCCTTTCTTCTCTCTCTCTCTCTCCCCTTGTTTCGATGTTTCTTTCTTATTCAAACAATTTTTTTATCGATTTTTTAAATCTAATCAGTGTTGTAAAGTCTGTAATGGGTCGGAAAGGAAAGCTCTTTTTATGCAACTACGGGAGACACTACATGTGCACGATGGCAGCCGAAGCGTTTGTAAAGTGATTGAAACGCGATACTCGGAACGCATTGCTGCCGGCGTTTTTTTTTTTTTTTTGCACAACCGGTGGATGCTGGGGACGCCTACGTTACGCATTGGTGTAAATGATCAAATAGAGAGCCTGTGAGACGCATTATGGCTGCATTTGGTACCCAAGCGGTGACCCATCTCTCTGTGGCGGGGCAAAAAGCGCGGGCCACTATGCTGTCCGACTGTCGCGTTTCGGTCACTGAGCCCTGAGCACAGAGTACATAACAGGCTCTAGTACCTGCTTATTTCTTAGCTGTAGCCTGAGGGACGCAGGGAAAAAGATATTACATTTCTGTATTTATATATGCATTATATATTTTTGTAGTTACAAACATGCACTAACTTATTTTTCTGCTGCTCCTATTTCTCCCTGTTACTCCTGCTACTCCTGTTAACTACTGTGGCAGTTACCATACGCTTTTCCCTCATGACTCTGGGACCTTCTTCTGCACTTAACAACCTGTAATTGCAATATGTGATAATTAAAAGATTTGATTCTGATTCTGAACGCCGTTCGTAGTTTGCGCGAGGCGAGCATTTTTTTTTTTTTGTATACAGCATACAACCGCAAACTTGTCTAAAAAGCTTTGCGTCAACAAACATGGCGGCACCCATCAAAGCGACGTCTCCCACCAAGCACTAAATCTGACCTGATATCTGAGGAACTGGTAAAGTTCGTGACAAACAAATCATGGTGTAGGCGATCGCTTTCACTCGTCTCACGTAGCTGGTAAAGAGAGAATGACAATTCGCCACAGTTTTCGAGATCGCTGGTCGATTCGACAGCTCGTGCCCTAAAGCGGGATACTTTCGTCGGGCATACCCTACTTAAAATTGCTATAGCTGATGACGGCAAATAAGTAAGTCTCTCAGAACCATCAGAAATAAACGAAAGAAATTGTTTGCTTGTGACGTATAAACGATCAGAATCCTTATGAAGAACCAAAGTACGTACGACGAAGGCAATTCCTTTACAAGTCTTTATTTTGTTATTTATAATAGCTTCGCTTTCTAGCCACAATGGCACCGCAAGCTCAAGACACAAACAGCGAGCTCAAAACCACATTCTAAAGCGCTTACCTCTTGCATGCCCTATCGAAACTCTTCGGGGTCCCAAATATTTGGTGCCCCTATCCTAAAACTCCGTATTCTGACAGTCCTTCAGAAGTCTTATACGCATATTTGCGTCACTTGGAAAATGCAAGGAGCGTGGAAACTTGTTTTACGCCATATGGTTAACGTAAACCTCAATTCGCGACTAACACAAAGAAAGTTGTTTGTGTCGTAGTGCGATCCGTCGGTGCACAGGGCCAACAGCCAGCGGAGCTTCCTTGCGAATGTCCTCCGGCAGTTGGCAGATGGTTATTCGAGCAATAAGCGCGCTGTCAAATGGAAGACACATAGACCGGGAAGGAGGTTCTCACCAAAATAAACACAAGCCACGAGGAATCTCCGCAGCAACGACGGCAACGCCACGCTCCTTGCTGACAGGAACACAGCAAGAATTGAGGTCGAGACAAAAGTTTACCCCACCAAGATACTGAATCATCTTAATGGCCCGAATATATCAATATATCATTCGTAAGGGACCCACAAATATTAAGCTTGAATCGCTGCTGGCCAAAATACGTCACGTTTTCCTTCAGCAGCGTATGAACCTCTACTACAACCTTTTCTGCACAAAAGGCTCTGCATGCCTGCCATCAGTGGCCTATCGAAAGTCCATGTCCCTTTACATCCTCTTATAGGATTTTGACAGGTGGCTGCTTTACCAGCTATCGGGGTATTTTCCGCGGTTTTGAGCCCGCTGAGCTCTCTACATTGTAGAAGCTGCAGTATGTATATGGACAGAGATACCTGTCGATGTACTATGCACACTACTCTTTTAAGCGAAGCTTTATAGGCTCACAAGTGTCGGCGGTGGCGGTGGTGGTGGTGGTATCACGCTGAAAAGTGGGCCGATCCTGGTGATAGGGCAGAAAGGGTCCAAGTTTGATGGAATGTACCCCTGTCATGTGGGCCAATCCTGGTGATAGTGCAGAAAGGGTCCAAGCTCAATGGTACATACGCCTGCGGGCTCGGGGACCTGTAACACGCCCTTGAACCACCCTTGTCACACGTGGGACCCAAAGAGACAACATTACCAGCCCATCCCCTGTCGAGAAAATGGGGTTAAGCGAAGATTGTCGTCCGATTCTAACGTGAGGGCTTCCGAAGCCCAAGCGAAACGTCAGCGAAGAGCCGCGGACCCCGAGTTGTCGGAGCGCGATGTTGAGGCCAAACGTCAACGAAGAGCTGCCGACCCTGACATTAGGGCAAATGAAGTGCAACGCCTGCGACAGTGTCATCTTGCCACAAGCATCGCTTACCCCCATTTTCTCGACAGGGGAAGGACTCTGAATTTTTTATTAAACACAACCGGAGTTGGATTCATGTAGAATGTGTATTGATTCTCTTGTTGCTTTCGATGACCACCACCACTAGCATTGCATCGTTTTCTCTCTTCATGGTGCCGCCTGTTACGCGGTGTATCTAGGGATCTCCATATGCTATATACACGCTTTTTATCGAGCACGCTGACTCTGTCTGGTAAACACACTGACTGGCAGGCACAAAACTTTCTACCAAGGCGGGTATACCGATAACCAAGAACTGGCATGTACAGACCTGCGCGACACCCGCGTATCCGCACAGACAAGACGCGAAGAAAAGGCATGTGCCAGTTCCCGAGGCACGTACGTGCACCTATAATATAAGAAAGCTTTAGCACCATGCTCTCCATGATGGTATTTGACTTTATAATGGTCTGAGGTGCCACCATGCTTCCATCACATTCCGTGAATAATTATAAAGTTGCCCCTACATAGTCATATATCGATATCATCTAGCAAGTTCCGTGTCACATACCTACGTAATCAGCGGGTGTGTTGAAACTTATGTTTCGGACAGCATTGTCTGTTACATGCAAACGCGAAGAAAAAGAGAAGGAAGAAGTCACACGAGCATGCATGCCAGGCAGCACGGGCACGCAGGAATTTCGGCTGAATAATTAGGCGATTGGATGACCCCCCCCTTTGGTCTGCTTTCTTAACGCCTGATTCATGCCTATGACGGAGCCTACTTTTTTACAACGAAGGCTTTTCGTCTGGTGCCGAAACCCTGCACCATTAGATCGCATGGTGAGCACGCTGGTTTGTGAGGGTTAACCCACTACATAGTGAAGATCAGCGTAGCTCAATGTAGTAACGCCGCATATGCCATTATCGCCTAGGTATGTCCCAACTGTCACGCGCACTGTCGAGCTACTCGTCCAGGGTGATAGCGTGTGGAATTAACAAAATTGCGAACACAAGCGTAGCTAAGAAAATAGCCAAATGATCCACAAACCAGAGGTTAACAGTAATGTATGAAGTGAGCTCCGTGACGCATGACAAACCTGCGTGTGTATATGCGCGAACGTGAAAATAGTCACGTTTCGCATTGATTCGCATTGTTGCTGAAAATACTTTGACTGCTGGTAAATAGGCCTCTGAATCCATGTAGAAGATTTTCGTGATAACAACCGCCGTTAAAATGAACGAGTATGTAACTGAGTCCCGCTGTCGCACGCAGGCTGATGCTGCCCATCGTATCTGTGGTGATGGCATGCTTCCTTCTGCCGCACTTTGCCGACGGCCCCGCAAACCACGAACTCTTGCAGCAGCAGGTTGACGGGTGCATCAACCGTTGGTGGGCGGTGTTGCTCAGTTTCAACAACTTCTACCCCGTCGACAAGATGGTGAGGTCTCCTCTTAAGCGCTGGAGTAGGTTGAATTACGCACCATTTTCATGTGTCCACGTCGGTGCCAAAAAAAAAAAAACACACTGTCCGACTCAATTCAAACTGTATCGACGAAGTTTTTAAAACGTTCGCACGATGAAACCTATAATAAAAATGAGTACGGGTTACTCCTCTCGGCCACGATTTTATGCCCACTCTTACTCTCCACTGTTTACGGCCGGCTGATGCCATAATAACGCGGGCTGGGCGTCGCTCTGATCACTGACAAAGCGCGAAAAGGGAAAAGGAATAGCATCGCAAAAGGCTTCGCTACAGAATGGCTGCCCTGACTTCAATTCCATGGCTAGATTCAGGAAATCAGTCGCGAAATGAGATAGCTAAATCTGTCCACAGACAAGCGTGACGTTGCTGAACTGCCAGAAATCGCTCTGCTAGCAGGTCGTCTGCTGCGCCATATAGTGTGCGGCGTGATTCGGTGACGCTGAGCCATGATTTTCTTGACCGCGGACTGAATGAACGGTCCGTATCACCATGGAAGCCAGTTTATATGTGTGAAACTGGATTCATACTAGCAGAGAAAAATCTGACTTGCAAGCCTAGCATGCCATTGACAGTACTATTACCAATGGAAGTAGCCTATTTTATTGCGGAACCCGCCACTGTAGCCCAGTGTATGGCTTTGTGCTACTGAGCTCGAGGTCGCGGGTTCAATCCCAGCGTAGTGACCAGATTTCGATGGAGCAGAAATGCGAAAACGCTCGTGTACTTAGATTTAGGTGCACATCAAAGAACCCCAAGGGGTCGAAATTAATTCGGAGTCTCCCACTACGACGTGCCTCATTATGAAGTCGTGGCTTTGGCACATAAAACTCCAGAATTTTAAGCAATTGCGCGTTGGTGTGGGGAATCAAACCAGCGCTTTTGGGACTTTGAATCAATCACCATAACCGCTACTAAACGCCTGTTTTCAAGCGCACTCAACCGTGAAAAAAATTATGGGGTTTTACGTACGTGCCCAAACCACGATCTGTTTATGAGACACGCCGTAGTGGAGGACTCGAGTTTTCGACCACCTGGGGTTCTCTAACGTGCACCTAGTGCATGGAGCACAGGCGCTTTTGCATTTCGCCCCCATTGGAATGCGTCCGCCACGACCGGAATCGAACCTGCTACCTCGTGTTCAGCAGCGCAATGTCATAGCCCCTGGGCTGCCGTGGCAGGTATACCAAGAAGACGTTCGCCATTGGACCGCAGTATGAAGAGCTGCAGTCATGACTACGCATAACTGCCACTTTTTTTTTATCTCGCGCCAGATACGCAGTATAGGTACGTTGCGAGAGAAAAATCAGGTGAAGCTCTTTGCAGGAAAATGGATATCTGAGGCGAAAACTCTCAACTTGCAAAAGCGCGCTATAGATGGGACAGAAGCTACACAGAGATAGATGAACGCGTACAACACACACGACGCTGTACACGTCCCTGTTGTTTCTGAGCCGTCAATAGTGCACTTTTTAAAGTGTAATATGAATTACTAACTTGTCCGAATTGACATTCTGTTAAACCAAACATTTTAGTACTTCTTGCTTGATTCAGCGCGTATGGCCTTTCGAAAATGAAAATCTGCTATGTAAAGACATGGACTTAATTGTCGACCCTTTATTCAGGTTTGTGGTTGGCAACCGAATAGTAAAATGCGGTATCTACCGTCTATTGAGTTTCCGTTAAGTTGAGTTTCCGTCTGCTGAGTTTCCGTTAAGCCTATTAACTTTAAGCTTTATTTATTATTAAATTAAGCGTTATTGTCCCGTGTGCATCCAGCATTAAGGCTTGATGCGCATGAATGGATGAACAAGATGGAGAAAGATCAATCCAAAGCAGAATTTTAATCCTGGGAGCGATTCTGGACGCTATAGAATTTGACCATGCTGATTTCTGGCGTATTTCCTTCTTTCATTGGCTTCTCTCCGATTTGCTCAAAGGTGAATGCGAGGCGCAAGTAAACATTGGCCAAATGCAAAAATTAGGACCCTCAAACTGCATTTTTTATCACTGAAATGTACGTAAGGGGCTGCGCCTGACGTGTGCAATTATGCAAAAACTTCTTCAGCATACGTAACGGATAGTCGCTTTTGTTATTCAATAAGCGCTAAAGTTATCGAGTTACTGCGAACGCTATGCCTTACATGCTCTCGTATGCGCCTTATAAAGACTACCCGTAATCACATCTTCATTTCATAGCAGTTTGGCCACCTTGAATACATTGCAGCAAAGCACGAATTATTAGGATTATTAGTGACTCAATGTAAAAATTTAGTATCATTATCATTCTTGCCATTCTGCAACGTACTGTATTGAAAGCTGCCTCAGGCGATTGAGTAGCGCCGCTGGAGCAATTGGAGACAACCAGCCGAAGTTGCCATCAGGCGGGAAGAATTAAACATCTCGTAGTCGTAATTATTCGTTGTCTAAAAAAAAAGCATGCTCAGTGAATTATGTGCTTGCACAACTCACCTAGTATTAGTATTTACTTCGTTGTGTCCGGAAGAAATCGTTGCGGTAACAGTGACCTTTCATTTGCTTTTCTTTGTCCTCTTGCAGTGCATGATTCACCTGTGGTACGTGAGCACCGATGTTCAAATATTCCTCGTGATAGCATTTCCGCTCACCATCCTTTTTGTCTGGTAAGCGCGTCCTCATTATACGGTGTTGATTCCTTTCCATCCCTTAAATAACAATTTTTATACGGAAGTCACTATCAACATGGCGCGTTAGTAAATAAGCAGTATCGGTGATCACGTCGACGTTATCGTGCTGCCGCATGTGCTTTGCAAGTATGCTCTTCAAGTACACATGGCAAGTTCTGCTCTAGGCGCCTTTATGAAGTGCACCTTTCCCCTTCTTGCAAAATTTGAGGCCCTTCTTTGGTAGTTTTTGTGAATTGCAGAACATTGCAAGATATGCGGTGGTTTCAATGTTTACCACAATATTGAAAAAAAAAATCCTTAATGCAAGTGTTCTACATTTTAACAATTGATACGAAAATAGCAATATTATGGTAGTTCGTTATGAAATGTTGATCAAATGTTTGGACAGTTAATACTGTAAACGGCATGCGGAACAAAATAGGCAAGCAAATGTAAGTCACTCGTTCTGTTTGCCGTATATATGTGTTTCAAGGTATTTTGATGATATTTGTTTTCGAATAATAAACGAAGTAGCTCGACAACGCTGTACCATGCTGGAGGTAAATGCGTCTTGGCTGGCTTTGTTCATATGAATCTCTGTAGAATACTAAGCAATTAACCTTTCTTTCTTACGCGCTGATATGTAGAGTGTCGAACAATATACACACCAGGGAAGACTTGGGAAACCGTATAACTCCAGAAATATGGATGTCGGAAGCAACAGGCGTGTATGAAGCAGAAAACGAAAATGTTTAATGCTCGTAATTTAAATGCGTGAGTATCCGTAGTTTCCGTCCTTGCTCCTTGTAGGTGCTGTATGTATTTGCTTTGCTTTTATTTTCCATTCGTTAAGTCAATCAAACCAGTCTTTTATTTTTGACTCAGTCATTCAAGTACTATCGAATGAACACTCATCTATACTGTGATGTCTACATATTACAACGCATTTGCCTTATGGCCTTTCATATCCAACATTGCAAAATGACCACATACTGTAATAATTTCGTGGTTTAACGTGTCAAAACAGCCTGTGCGGTTATGTGGAATGCCTTAGAAAAGATGTTTATATTAGTTTGGACCACTCGGGGATTTCATCGCATGCTTCTTGTTAAAAAAAATATGATATAATTTTATGTCGTAAAAGACGTTTGTGGGGTGTTGGTTGTTGGTAGGACTTAATAAACAAGGGAAAAATGGCGTGCAAAATGAGAACCCAAGCTAGACCTTCTTTCCTAGGGAACATCGGCGGGCCAGCGACGAAGGGTAATAGCGATGCGGCCAGGATAGGTGCAGCCATGCAGAGCCCTGAAACGCAGCACTGTGTCTGCTCCTATGTGTCTCGCCTGCCGCGCTGTTATCCTACATTCCATTACCTTTGTACACGGTGGTTTCAAACATACCGATGTCAATGCAAAACATTCAGGCAAATGGCTCTGTTTTCTTTTCTTTTCTTTTTTTTTGCTTTCATTATAGGCACCCCAAGTTCGCCCTTTTGGTCTCATGCGTCGTTTCTCTGGTATTCTGCATTTTGGTATCGCTACAAACTCACTTTTGGCACCTGCTTTACTCCGGGACGACAGCCTCCAATGATGTCGTGTAAGTACGTAGAAAGAGTATGCATCCTTTCCGAATAGTACAATGAATTTACCACACCTCTTTGAGGAATTATGTCACACTTCTCGTTAGCAACAAGTAAGCTTACTGGCGATATTTAAGGCTATTGCAGGTAGAAGTACTGTACGTTCGTGGCACGAGCCTTTTTCTCATGAGCATATGCTTCACTGCAACCAAGGGCAGTTTTTAGGAATAAGGACTGAGTGGTGCATTAGCTTGAGGGACGCCTCCATGCCGGAAACAAGGAAAAGGAGTTGCTGACATCAGCAAAGCAGTACATTTTATATCTCAAACGTTGCATGCCACGTGTGTTCTTTCTAACGCTGGTTGTGGCAGTCGCCATGTTATTGCGGGTGGCGACAATTGTTGGCAAAACTTGTATCGAGCGTAAGTCTCCCCCGCAACGAATAGCGTAAAAATATGCAGAGAGAAGAAAGTTTGATGAGTGTAAAGGAAGAGAAGTTGGCTGAACTAGCGTGCTTTAGGCCTGTTACTCAGCATTGGCCTAAAGGGGAAGGAGTAGCTAAAGGAAAGTAGAAGACAATGGAGAACGTTTGTGAAATAATCCAATGAGACAAGCATTAGCTGTCCTAAGCCGTACATGATGTCCCTGACTGTGTGAGGCTGACTACGGCTATAGACAGCAAAGAAAGCGACTACAAGTATCAGATTATGTATGTGTAGCAACCAGAAACCTTTTCATCGGGCGAGAAGGAAAGGACGCACGGCGAGCCTTTCCTCCTCTCTGGCATGTGCGAGCCGGCGCGGCTCGGCTTGAATGTGTTGCCGGGGCGTGCTGCGGAGCGATTTGAAGATATGTTAGCTTGTTATCCGTAAAATTTACGTGATTTCAATCCATACGAGGTCGTCGAACAACCACTTTAGGTGTAGCCTTTGGGTTCTGCAGTAGCTACAGTATACGGAAATTTCTCTTGATCTACCTAATAAGGAGCGAAACAATTCACCTAATCTAGGCACTTCACCGGAAAAACCACTGGGGTCGCCGTTTCACACACATATATATATATATATATATATATATATATATATATATATATATATATATATATATTAAACGTCTTTCTCTCTCTCTCTCTCCCTTGGCTGCGCAAAAATTCGGCGCGTATAATCAGCCACGGTGTGTGTGTTGTGTGCTATTTTGACTGTATCGCTTTTCACTCGACTAAGCGAACCGGTGTCTCTGAATTGTCAGCGTGAATTAGAAATTCTCCCCACTGCCTGGTCGCTTGGCGTGGGAAATAAAACATCAGAGAGCTCGTGTTCGGCCAACCCATTGTAACCCCGAAACATCTCAGCGTCAATCGTTTAATACATTTGCGCTAGCCACCAGCATCGTTCTCATGCATTTCAAGTCTGGTAGACTTGAAATCGTGATACTATGTCTACGTTAGTCTCCTATATGAAGCCGATGACCTTGCTCAACACAGCGGTCACTGCGGTTGGGAAACCAGCATGATGCATATAAGCTTTGTAGTTCGCCATTGCCTTTTTGCCCTGTAAGGCAGTAATATCCAAAGGGTATCGCATAAAAAGAATTCGACGGCTATTTCTGAGGACAGAATTTCTGTAAAACGGATGAGTGCGTCGTAGAAGAGGCGACGAACAAGACTGAAGTAAAATATACATATTAAGAAAAAAGATCGGTTTTCATCCTCTGTCGTCGCGAAAAAAAAGGAGAAAAAAAAATGCTGGCTAACTCCACAATAAGGCCTCGCATGTTCATGCCGCGTGCTTGGAGCATGCGCTATATAGAGCAAACAGATATATAACACAGCATCTACTGCTACCTCGGACGCTCGCGTAGTCTGCAGCCGGTCGCTCTAACTCTCGGCAAGTGTGATTCCCACTGTACCGGTATGCTGTTATTACTAACCAAAACTATTGTATTCGTGGGCGGAAGCCTCGTCGAGCAAACACGGTAGTCGCGCAATGTATCTACAGATAACAGTTTTGAACACTTGTCAAAGTAAACAGCACAACTTATTCAGCAGCAGAACGTTGTCCACGCGGTTAGGATCGTCAAATGTTTCTTAACTACTCATTGCTGCTAAAGCTCAGCTCAGAATTAGTGTGATAATTATGCAATAAGGTTGAAACGAATTTACAGAAATACACAACCGATCTCTTAGGATGATTGGAGGCTCGAACACACGCCAACACATCAAGCTGGGTGCTCCGTCCGCATCAACGCCAGCAGAAGCTCCGGCTATCCCGACTTAAATCACTTCAGTACGTCTCACAGAACCGTTTCCCACGTATAAGACGCCATTTCATGCTAAGGAGACCGCGCCAGCGCGAAAAAAAATGAAATAAAAAAGAACCATCAGAAACTGCCGCTGAGCGCATACCGGCCATGGCATACAACACGAAGCGCTCTTCCAAGCCAGCATATCCACTGCCCATAGATGGCGCCACTGCCAACGCGATATGGCGGTGTCCATGAAAAAAAAAAAAAAAAAAAAAAAAAAAAAAAAAAAACAACTCTATAATGCGACAATGAGATAACACTTGCTGTGCCAAAAGCTCTAGATACAATTTGACGTTAGGTCGTCTCTCCGGTAAGACTGTAGCAGAATGAAAGCAAACTATATAGGTATGCATTTCACGGAGAATATCGCTAATCAAGTCCGAGATAGCAGGATCATATTGAAAGAACGCGACTATCGCGCCGATGCGCAATAATCAAGTGTTTGTCACGCCAGATGCATACCGGAAGCTTCAAGAAGAGTAAAAGCGTCGCCTCGCTGTCTGCCCCCATAGAGTTTTGAGGTTGGTAGTTGTGATTCGTGTCAGTGGCTGTCTTATATTTAGATTTTCTATATTCGCCATTCTCACACCTATCTGCTTTCTTGTGCAGTCTTGCGGGTGATCAGTGCGCCGTTGAATTCATATTTTGACAGAATAATATGGCATTTTTGAAATAGGGGATCCAAAGTTAGGAGGTGCTATCGGCGAGGCGTATACTGAACACAATATGAGTAGAAAGAAATGCAAGTGTGGTTTATATTTTTCAGTAAGTTAAACCACTTGGGGAGGTTATTTCTAAAGCTCCCCAAAACTGCCGATAGCTTTAGCTCCTCTTAGTGATGGTTAAACATGTGTAGTGAAGAGGAATACCCGGCGCTGCAGCCACATCGCCAGTCGTCCGGGAGGCGCTAGGTCGAGATTGCCTGAGCTGTTCTAGTTGAGACACGCTGCCTGCTGTTCTCTTGTCCTGTATTCATATTAGATTCTGGTGGAGGTGCGGGGTATTCCTCTTCACTACACATGATAGTCTGAGTGATAGTATTAGTGACATTGAGCACGTTCGTTAATCGCGCCCTTCCGCTTTAGCTTTCTTGTGCGGTTTATCTAGCGGCAACGTATGCATTAGGAAGGGTTCTCGTTTACCAAAAACTGCCAAACCTAAGCGGAACGCAACTCGAAGCAGCAAAATAAGCATATATTGACACAAGTCAAGTAGAATAGTGAGCTTTTATGTCACCTATCTGCAGGTGTAGTGAATACAATGGAGAAGAAGGAAATCGTGTTGCAGAGCTTTTTTTCTCGTAATCCAGTGTTGTTTCCTATCATACTCTTGTCTCTTTCTGGCCAAATGAACGGTCTTATCATAAACGCTGCAATTGTCCGTCACTTTGCACCCTTAATTCTTAGCCTCCATGTGGCATGGCCGCCTTGAAAGGGCTCATATTGTATCTAAGAAGTGCCAGAAACACAGGAGAGATTTCGAGGCTCCCGATTAGGACATAACAAACCAAAAACAGGAGCACAAAGCTGCTTTTATGAACGGAGGTAGTATTTGACACTTTTTAATATTCCTCATCCTTGTCTTACAGGCGCCTTGTAGAAACTATCGAGCTGATCTACTTCCGACCCTTCACACATGTTGCGACGTACGTTCTTGGCGTCGTTGTCGGATACTTGGCGCTACAGTATGGGAACGTGAAAATTGGCCTGGTAAGTAATCTTTATGATTTCATTTTGATGACAGGATTTATGAGGCACTAGGCATCATTCCTGTCTACAATTGAAGAAAAAGAAAACGGTGGTAAAGTGATATAGCGATTTTGGTGTAACAACCGCTCATTTCCGCTCCGTTGCTATTTCTTTTAATAAACGTGTGAGTATACGATCCGTTAGAATTATGGGCCAGCCATCTTTTTTTCGCTTATCCATACACATTGATGTAAACATAGACCACTACCACCATAATGGAAGAGATAAATAAAAGTGGGAACGTGTTTATTCAAAGGTAATCAAAATTACACCGCCATCAGAACGCATTCACTTACAATTTGGTAAAGAAAAGCACCAACAGTATATTAAAATGTCATCACTAACAGCTTACTACAAAGTACAAGTACCCACAGTGCATCTCACAGTACGCACATGGTACATCACAAGCTAGACAGTCATTCAAATACAGGCACAGTTTCACTGGGTCCAAGAAATAGGTAGATAGAAGTATTTCCGACAGAACATATAAGAATTTTCCTTGCCACTCTACACAATCCTCGTGTCTCCTACAAATACACTTAATGCACCAACTGCATGACATTGCCAGTACACTTGTTGGCAAGGACTCAACATTAAACCGGTCAAGTATTTTGGCGTGCGGTATGAAGATTTCATCTTGCGAAATTTCCGACCTCAGGCAAAATCCTGAGGGAGACGAGCACAGCTGCTGCACTGTTCGTGTCCGCTGCGGGGATACGATACGAATAACAATGCCAATAGATTAGCCAAGGCATCTTCATTGATCTCTGACAATACAGACGGCACGTATTATGTTGTCAATTGTATTTATAATCATATATTTGTAACTAATCGACAATCAACTTTGGCCTAATGTTCTACTATACATCTTTTGCAGACATACGCGGTTGTAGACGTGTGAGCCTAAACGGCGTGCGCTGAATCTTGCACAGCATGGGGATCAATGCGCCTCTCCTAAAGAGATGGTTTGTGCAGTACAAGAGAGAAAAAAGTGAGGGACATAAAGTCCAACATATATTTTTCTCCGAAATATACGAGCCACAAATAAAAAAAAATAAAAATAAACTTCACAGAGACCGTGCGAAAGATGCAGTAGACTTCGCTTTGTTAGTTTAAAAATGCTCTATAACTACAGTTGCGTATTCACGCAAGGGAGCATATTTTACAACCGCCGGCCTAAATTTTTCACAAGATTTGGCCAACGTGTTGGTCTACATATCTTTCGCTAAAGATACAAGATACTATCACGCTGCACAACAGCGTTGGCAAAACGAACAATGCCGCGTATACATTTTTTCCCGCCTTCCACGCCACAGTTATTGTAATTATTATTATTATTATTATTATTATTATTATTATTATTATTATTATTATTATTATTATTATTATTATTATTATTATTATTATTATTATTATTATTATTATTATTATGTTTCTGTGTGTATTTGTGTCCGAGCAATGTAATATGATTGGGGTGAAAATAAACTTAAACTCAAGCATTGTGGCCCATTTTTCTTCACCAACGCCGTCGCCCATTTTTGTTGCTTCGGCAACAAAAATGGGCAACACCGTTGTAAAGCATGGTTGGTGGCGTATACTTTTACTGGCATATCTATTCCATTATTTCATCGTGTTACTTGCCGCTGTGCTGCAACTCGTTCCTAAGATTTATTTTCTGCTTCTTCTGTTTGTTTTCTTCTTTATGATTTGGTGCACTTTTTGTGTATCGAGCAATAAAGTCGCCTTTGCATTCTTCCTAATTTCTCATCCTAGCTATACTTCATGTGCTTGTTGTGCAGGCACAAAAGCTGATGAGGACGATCGCGGATCTAATCGCGTTGCGATCGTCTCCTGTAAATTGTCGATACGGCCAAGTCTGTAAAATGTTATATAACTCTCCTGGGCAAGTACCACAAAACCGCAGTTTTCCAGTGATCGATGCGTTAGGCTTGTGCATGCTTGCTGCTGTAGCCGCAAGCACACCGTGATAGAGACATGCTAAAATTAAAATGGCCAGTCGCTGGCAGAGACCGGCGCTGAAAGCAGGTTCTGTCACTCATGGCTTGCACCATCATTGGACACTGCATGAAAATCGTGCGTGCTTGTTTAATATGCAAGCACGAAAGCTGTGAGCAGGAGGCCTGATATTCAAGTGAGGGAGAATACAAAAGTATGGGAGTTTGAGCTTGCCGTTACGTAGTCTCAATAAACGACATTATGCGCCTTTCATTTTGTCTCGCATGTTTCCTACAAAGCCAGCTCCTTGAAAAAGAAAATATGTACCCTGAGGTAATCTTAAGAACTGCTGGTTGATTGATCGATAGATGCTCTGGCGCAAGTTATAATTACGTATTCAGAAATAATAATTTTGTGAAAACGAGAGTACGATATTATCTCAGGCATATTTTGTTATCACAAGGGTGTTTGTCCGCAATATTCAGAGTGGCAGTCGAGTCGCCTATTCCTTGTGCTCTCGTCGTTGACAACTTGTTCTGGCCCGCGCTTGCCCTTCAGGACTAATAATAAGGGAATCTTCTGCATAGCCTGATCATTTTAGCAACCCTTAATATATCAATACGTACATCATCGTACGGCAACTTTCTAAAAATATGTGCAGGTTATGCAGCTAGCCCAGTGGATCATATCACTGGCACTCACCGGCTTCGTGCTGTTCATCACCCTGCCATGGAATCGAGGCCACCCGCCAGATGAAATCACGACTGCCGTTTACGCCGGTTTCCACCGTCTGGTCTGGTCACTGGGCCTCGTCTGGCCCACGTTTGCCTGCGCCACAGGTCGAGGAGGTGAGGACGGACGCGGCCTCGGTGGGATATACCGTGTGTCCCAGCTAACGTTAGCCAAGCTGTTAAACGAAAAAAAAATGAAGAAAAAATAAACACGGTGCAAGATACAATGATAAATCCCGAGGTGTTCGTTCGTCACAGGTCAGATGACCGAACAGCGCAGGTGTTATAACGGTATTTTGCACCATGTGTTTTACTTCTTTTTCTTTCCTATAGCAGCTTGGCTAGCGTTAGCTGGGACACCTTATAGATATACCTGACGACGGAAATGCTTCAGTAGCGTTTGTGTAGTGATCGCGAAGGTATCGGTGTCAGTTGTTCAGCCCTATTGCTTTACGAATCTGCACTCAAGATCCGGCTGAAAGAAGGTGGTTAATGTAGGGTCGCGTGTTGCTGACAGTCCTGAAACTGACTTCAATGAGACTTATTGACCTATGGACGTCTCACTGATTATTATTAAGGCACTGGAATTGATGAGAAAACGGAAATTGACTTTTAAGGGACATTAAAGAGCAACACTAAACCAGTGCTGATAGAGGACGTCTCTTTTTCGATACTCTGCAGCTATTTGGAAGAAAAATGTTGGTTACTAATAAAGAAGATTGTTGCTAAAGTTCTCCTCTTTCGGATGTCGTGCTCAAAGTTCAGCACCGGTACTTTATTGTGACGCCACGTAGTGGAAGTAATTTTCCTGCGCTTTAGTCGATTTTTTTTTGCCAGGAAATGTTTTCAAAAGTAGCTGGAATGAGTCTCTGATTCTTTTAAAACGCAGTGTAATCCTTATTGCTTATCGACAAGCAGTGATTTCATCCCAAGTAAATGTTGGTAAAATATTTGACGTTATTTGATGTTACGTGGAGCTAATGCAGGAACTTCTACGTGGTTTTGTTTTTTCGTCTCTTCTGGCTTACCAAGCCACCGCTCACGCTAAGACTGATCTTTCTGGTATTTAAGAAACGAATTTATTTATCCAGCCTAATTTCATATTCCTGGTTACTGTCCCTTAATAGCGTGCATCTCAAAGAAAACTCGGCCATGAAAGTTTGCAACTCGTAAGCTGATGAGTCTCCCCTGCGGCATGTTAGGACCAATTACAGCAAACTTTCTTTCGTTCAATATAGTTGACTTCGCTGACGGTTTACTCTGTGCGGTCATCTGAGTACCGCAAGCATGTCAACCGGCACGCTTACCTAAAATTGAACTGCTTCTGACCGCTACGAACGTTCTCCTTCCCCACAACAGCATGCCAAGTTTTGTTATACGTTAATTTATTCTAACTGGGGATCACGCCATGTTCTTGTAGGTTTGCAAGCTGTCTATTGCTTACAATAGGTTTTTAGCAGTTCCACCTAAAACAAGGGAAAACATTAATTGTACGCAAGTCCTCGGTATTTTTCTAGGTGTAGCGAAAACGAAAGCGTGGTACAGAGTTGACAGGATGAAGGCAGACGGTGGCGTTAGAGCTAAACGCGTATTTGTAGACGTTGCAGCTTTTATAGTAGAGTGCTCATTGCCTTGTCTGTGGCAAGGCAATGAGCAAGGCAAAAACGTATAAAACGCGCGTCAACTGCCACACAATTGTTTTCAGCGTGACCGCGCGAAGTGGCGCTCAATCCGTGCAACTGCTTCGGAAACTACCTCACTCGCCCACTGCGGCTGCTGCTGTATTCTTTTTCGTTTTTTTTTTCACGCAGGTTTGCTGAACACCTTTTTCTCATGGAAACCATTCTTGCCATTGTCAAGGCTCGTCTACTCTGTCTACCTCGTTCATGTGCCTCTTCTATACCTTCGCATGGGCATTATAAAAACGCACATCAACATGAACGAATTCTTTCAGGTGAGCAACGGAGGACCAGCCCATTGGACTGCATGTTTTGTCAGCGCGACGTGCATTTTGTTGACATTCAGTGCAGAACACTTGTTATTTCTTATCAAGTATTGAGCGAAGCCCTTCATTCTTTCCTTCTTCTTTGCGATTGTCATCGGCTCCCTTGACTGAACACCTTAACTAGCGGCTTGTAAGCCAAATAAGCTAGTTAAAAAAGTATATGCAATAAATTTGAAAAAGAAGGGGCACGTTTCATGACTGTGAACCAAGATTACTACTGTAACCCATTGACTTCCTTATTGATTATTTTTTCCCGAGTAGGCTGGGTGCAGTGTGAGGCAATATATAATACGAAAAAATGACAAACATCTCGAACGTCCAGTCACTTTCGTGGTGTGTAGAGAATTCATTTCGCGTTGTTGCATTACCGCTAATGACATTTCTAACCTTTTATGTTTGCAGATACTTCATACTTGTTGTAGGGTAGGTTCTTCCTAACATACGGGCAAATTGAACTTTCATTCGAAGTTGGCTTTGGTGTTTGTTTCCTATGTGCCCCTGTTATTCCACAGTTCCTGCCACTTTATATGAATATAAACGGCGCACAACATGCCTGATGTATCTGAGGTGGCGGTTCCTAAGAGGCAAGGGCAAACTAGCGAACATATTCTTCAGCCCTAATGCTGTCTCCTAATTCTCCATTATTTCGAATTTTATGTGAACTTTCATATAGTTGAGTATTAATATGGCACCTCATAATATTCTTTACGGTGCTCGAAATCACAAACCGATAACCAAAGCTTGCTTATTTCAGCTCAACACTGCTATCGGCCTCTTCGGCATGAGCTTGTTCCTGGCATACCTTCTGTACCTGACCACGGAGGCCCCCGTGACACGATTTGAGAGGCTGATATTCGAGGGAAAAAGGAAGGATGCACTCCTGAACAGTGTCAAGAAGTCTGCAGCTGCTCCACCATCTAAAATGACCATTGTTGAGGTCCAAACGAAAACGGTTCCTCTTAAAGACAATTCTGACAAAAAACCAGAGAAGAGCCCCGAAATTACGCTCACCATGGAGGAACATGTGAAGAAGCTGTATATGAATGCAGGTGGCGTCGACAACCATGCTTTCCAGACCGAATCTGAAAAGTCGAAGCTCTGAACAGTCTTTCAGTGCACGTCAGACTGCAAATTGAATGAGTGGTAGACAAAACCAACGCACGTCTCCTGTGTTGTGCCTGATAGAGATCTATCATCTCCACATCTTTCAACTTGCGGTGGCGCAAACGTCTACAAAACAGCAGTCTAAGAAAATGTCGTATCTTGCAAATTAAGCTATAAAAAAGAAACAATCTAATTCTATGAAGGTAATTCTTTTCGCATGTTTTAAACAGCTAGCACTGCACTTCATGACATTCTTAATAGGGACATTTATAAATACCAATATTGGCGAAGATATGAAGCTAAGTATGGCGCTTACTCAGGTGATAAGGTAGTTTTTCGCTGCCGTTACATATATTTTCTGTGCCTCCTGATCATACCTTTACATCATTCACGTTGAATATATAAAGGTATTCAGACAGTTACTTAGTAATCGCACTTTCCTTTTACGAATTGACATTTCTGTTGATGTTGATATGAAGTCATGAGCGTGCAGCATCGGAAGCATATGTATAAAAGAATGTAAGGATTTTCTGTCCATCAAGTTACGATAGGTTACGCTGTTTTTCGTTTGTTATTTTTTGTAGTGTAAGGACTACATGTAACATATAGCTATGTAACATATAGAAGTAATATATAACTATTTAAAATGTTCATTTTTTTTCGTTATAACACACAAGTGGTGCTACAATAGTGTTCTTGTCCTGCGGGATCCCTGCATCACACCATGGCACGGAGCTTGGCGTCAAAATGCTCGCAATTGCTTTTTTGTGTGTCTCATCTCATCTTTGTGTGCTCATATGACAATAAACTGTGGAGAAGCCAATGACACAAGATGACGTCCCTTTTTTCATACCATCAGATAAATAAATCAGTCAAACACCCACCCCGTCTTGTAGTCTTGTCGTACGTTTGTTTTCTCCTCATACGCAGCAGCCTGCGTTGTACAGTGATTGGTTGAATCAAATGAGTTCTCCTAGATGTGTGTGTCTACTGACCTTTAAAGGAATCATGCTTCACCCTGTGTAACTGTTAGCATCTGGGTTTTATCAGGAACCTTCATTGAACACTTTCACTGTGTTTTGCTCAAGAAAGAGAGGGGGGAAGGAAAGGTAAGGATGTTGATCAGTCGCACGCCCGGTTGGCTACCCTGAACTGGGGGAGATGAGTAACGGGGTGAAGAGAGAGAGAGAGCCCCTGTGTTTCGCTCAAGGTTTCAAGATATACTATATACCTGCAAACGTCAAGTTCAGCTGCCATCGTGTTGATATGACGGTCTTCCATTCAGCGCCACACAATTTTATCTATCGAAAGTCGGCTGGTAAAGAAGGCAAAACATGAAAAAAAATGAAATAAGAGAACTGAAATATAATTTTTTTCTTTTATTCAGAATTGGTTCTCGGTCTTTTTCTTTGCATTTTTTTTCATCGCGCTAAAGTACACTCATTGACTTCTGAGATTTTTGGACTTGAACATTCTTCCTAGTTAATGTCCGGCCGTATTTTCTGTATATAAAGCCTTGATATTCTTAAAGCATGCGAAAGAGGAATATCTTGGAAAAAATTAATTGGGTCACGATTCTTTCTTTTTTTCCAAGATCGCCAATCCCGAAGGCTTGTTCATATCGAAATAAAAAAGAACTTAACCACAAAAGCAAAGCCAGCTTCGGAAGCTGCCTAGAAAAGATCTGGATTTCGTATATCATGAACGCATTATCCTTTAATACGTCCAAAGCATAAAATGTTTCTCCCAGTATGAGCAATCAAGGGGGGAAGGTTAACGTTACTGAAAAGTTCAATGAAAGGCGGAGCGGGTTTGGTAAAGGATTAGAGAAATTTAATTCAAACTCATGTGATCACCTTTACGCCGAAAGGCAAGAAATTATAACAACCGGTGTAAGGGTGGCCACCGGTTTCATCGTTGTAACCGCAGGACATCGCTGTTACCACTACAGCAACCTCTACGTTTCTGGTTACGTATTCACGGCGAAACTACGTCGTAACAGAAGGGTAAGAAGCACGCTTCAGCCCACCACTTTTTCAGGGTTTCCAAAAGCACGGAGTCGTAGCTCTCCCCCTCCCCCCTCCAGCCTTTCTGGCTCTAGTTTATTATACGAATAGAAGCTGCAGAACGTGACGTCAGAAAGTTTCGGCAGCACTGCCCTTATATTTTATAGGATCAAGAAAATTTGCGGCATACTATAATGGCGTGAATATTTTCAAAAGGCAAGATGAACACATATGATCTAGTTTTCATTAGTTGCTTGGCAAATATCGCTGTTTACAGCGGTGAATAATGAAGGACTTATCAGCGTAGTCGTCTGCTCGTTTTACCTGTACTGTGTCTGCTTGTTTTCAAACATGCAGCTTTTCTATAGAGCTGGGACACCAACTTTGCTCAACACAAGGCAGTCATGCTCCTTAGAGGCATTATATCTGAAACCTGTCACAAAGTGGTTTAAAATGAGTGAAAATAAGTGGTTAAAGCTGTGTAAGTAAAAAGCCACTGTGATTGCCTCAAGTATGTCATTTATTTTAGTTCGAAAAGTCGAAGAGAAAGTTTTCGATCCGGTAATAACGGAAAGTTTCTATAAAGAACAAAGAGATTCCTGGACTTCGCAATCGTCCGTATGCTGTTGATCTGCGCATTGTCCCAAACTCCGCTAGCTCATCTCGGAGGCAGCGAGACACCAGGAAGCAAGCACACAGCGGGAAACATTGATACCAGTATGCGCTGCTGCACCAGTGCACACTGGTACGCTGGTACACAAATACTGGGCGCTGCAGCTCTGTAACTTGGCCAGATGGTCCAACACGTGAGCTTAAATACACTGGTCCCGGCGAAGGCAGAGATCTCATCTGCGGTTCTCTGCAAAACGTGCTCAAGACATTGAAAGACGATGAAGCTATAGGAGGGACTTGTTGAAGGAATGGCACTCTGTCTCTTTATGTGATCCTTCAACGGGCCCCGGCGAAGACAAGTCCCCATGTCGAAATGTGGCTCCAGCCTGAGAGATCCCTTGTTTCACTAGTGTTGATCTCTTCATGCAGCCATCTTCTTGTAAGCCTCTGTCTTGCACGTACACAGTTGCCACATAACATATAGTATGATTATCAATTATGCAAACATAATGAGTGCCACACAGACACAGAAAGAAAAACAGACCAGCAATTATCTCCTGAAAGGGGGAAACAAGGAAACCCGCTTGAGCATGTGAGAAAAAGAGGGAGAGAGAAAAGGATGGAGAAAAAAGTCAAGAGAAGAGGAAAGCACACCATTACACGTCATATCACACACAGAGGGCGAGCACAACAGGCGAGAATATTGTGCTGTAGTTCACAAGAATTCCAGCCCAGCTTCGTGAGCCTCGTATAGAGTTGAAGCTTGACCTTTAGAAATAAAATGTTATGCAGATTCCAATGCGATCCTGGTATCTACGGAAAAGCTTTCTTTAAGCAGTTAGTCAAACGCTACAAATATGCTTATTTCATTCCTGCGTCTTCGGCGCATTAAAATCTGGACACACATGTGCTCTCGCGCACCCGTGCTACGCAATGTCCCACACGTGGCAATCATCTCAAAGAGCTAGTTGATGTTGGCACGTTAGAGTTATACATGCCATCGTGGTCTACTGGTTAGAGCACTCGGCTGCAGTTCTGGAAGACGGAGGTTAGATCCCACCATCGTGCGCAAGATTCTGCCTTCTTTTTATGTGTGAGCTATTCGGCAAGACAGCAGCAGCCCAGTCAGGAAAGTCCTGGAGGGCTCGTAAAGAAAACTTCACTTAAAAATTGATTGAGCGCAGTTTGAGAAAGATCAAGCTGCTGTAACTAGCTCAACCATACAGGACGACAACTGCTGAACGTTGGGCATTCTAAAAGCAAGTGCAGAAGCATTTTGATGCATGACCACAAGCAGGAAACGAAGGGCTCGGTGCACATCCTTGCCGGTTAAGGCGATGTGCTACGTGCATTTGCGCTGTGGATGCGTAACTTGCGTGAAATAGCAAGTGGAATGCCGTGCTACTGATCTCAGTAGTTTTAGTGACAGGTTAATATTCGCGCCTTTTGTTCAAAGTAAGCTTAATTTCAATTTTATTAATTAAACATAATGACTACAATATTGACAACTAAGACGTGCAACTGGTTGGAACTGTTGATTCAGTAGTGAGCAGCTGGTAGGAAAATTTGGTTCCTTTCGCGCACCGCCATTTAGAACTTCTATATCATGTGACCTCCCCCTCCCCCCTTATCCAGTGTAGGCTAGCAAACCGGATTTTTCATTTTGCTTAACCTCCTTAATTTCCCCTTTCTTCTGTCTGGATATCATGTGGGAGGTTAAATGGGGGAACCTGTGCACAAATGAACCACGTTATCGGTCGAGCACGTCGACATTTCCCAGAACGTTCAGCAAGTTGGGCGGGAAAAAAGAGCTTAGTGGAGATGAAAGTACCGAACAGCAATTGCAATCACAAAAGAAAATTGTGCGCAAGACGTTGGAAAGAAAGCTGACATTTTTGCTGGTTGTATGGATGGACAGAAGTTATTAGGATGTATTTCTCAGGCGGAAAACCAATAAAGATTGTTTCGTTTTGTTCACTGCGCAAAATTAAATGTCTAAGTTTTACGTGACTTGCCACTGGTGTATCTCGAACGACTGCTGCGGAATGTACAACAAGAGGTACAGTAGCCGAGTCAAAGTAACCCAGTGTAAAAAAATTATCGCAGGGATCTACGAGAAGCTGTGTTTATAACAAGCATAAGCAATGAGAAAATGCTACGAACGGAGTAATTCAAGTGCTCACAAGTGAATGTGCGCTCAAATGCAGATCACAAGCCTAGCGATAACAAAATAAGCCTAGAAAGAAAAAAAAATATGGTTGAACCCCACTGCACATATATTCGAAGGACATGTTTGATCTGGCGGAAGCAAACAAGCGATGGGTATTTGCAAAGATAAACACAGCAACTCTTCCGGGTTGAGCTCGGGAGCGTTTCCGCCTCTGGACTTCGAGATCTTAGAGGGCTGTGCGACACTTGGTTGGAATGACGGCGTCGAAGCTCTTGCTGATTTGGACTGCCTTAACGGCGCTGCGAGGCTGTTCCACGGATGCAGTTGAAAAGCAGTGGTCGAATATTCAAAGAGACCTAACCGATGTGTCCGACCTGCTACTAAAGAAGGTGTGGCCTCTAGCCTCTGAAGTGGCAGCTGACGGCAACGTCAGCGTGCCATGCACATCCGCCTTGTTGAAGATGTTCTCCGCACTGAAGCGGCAGGAGCCATGGCTCATCAAGAGTGAGTATATCGCACAAAAAAATAGTGCTTTGCATTGGTGAACCCGGCGAAACAGTCTTGTAACTCAGGCGTTGTACCTAAGTTTCAGAAGAAAACAACCTTCAGAATTTGCTGGCAGTTGTGCAAGGCATGAAATTGTTAGCTTTGCAGCTTTTTCTCGCTTTTTTTATTTGTCCGAAGGTCGCGTCGCTGCACGCTGTAACTCTTTAGGCTATGTGCCACCGAACTCCGAACTCTGGATGTCATTCAATATTCGTGTACTTGAACACTTCGAAAAGAGTGAGAGAGGTCATAAGAAAACGGCAGGGAGGTTAACCAGGCTTAGCGCGTAGGGCTACCCTGCTCTGGAGAAGGGAGAAAGGGGAATGAAAGATGCGAAGGAGGAGGGAAGGTAAGTTCACAGTATGCACGGACACACATGCAAGGAAACGTTCATTGTTCAGTTCGCCAGAAACGGTCATATATATATATATATATATATATATATATATATATATATATATATATATATATATATGCTGGTGTACGTGAAGAAACGCAGCAGCGCCTTTGTGGCTTTACAAATCTCAGGAGCCATGAGGCCACGGCCCTAATATTGATTCTAGAGACATGTGATACATGTCCGTGAGTCAAAGTCACATAGAGTAGCGAGAACTGCTCCTTCAGATGAATTCTTTTTTTTGTTTTTGTTTATGACAGGGATATTTTTTAAATATATAAATTAGACAAAGACAGGCGTTACTAGATCTTCTAGACAAGTATACAGATCATTTACGCTTTACACACAAGAAAAAACAATGAGCCGTTTGGCGCATTCGATTTACTTGGCTGCGCAAGCTAACGCTATGCCATTCCTCTGAATTGTTGTCCCAGGTGGCGTGCAGTGGCTTTATCATTAAGCCGTTAGGGGCACTTTGTCATCTTTGCCCAATTTCAGCTGCACCGCGATTGTGTCAACCTACTGTACTGCACCATACTGCACTGTTTAGAAAAAGCAAAAACGATAATAAACAAATACAAGGAGCTTTTGTGGTCCATATGAAACGTGGGGGCACAAGCCTGAAATCGTTAAGTTTAGTAGCCGTGAATACGTCCAAAGTCTCCGATTCGCGAAGGATTGGGGCCGGCCGCGAAATTATAGGGCTTTACAGTACCTTGTGAACGGTGTAATGCATAAATATAAACGCTGCACGAAATTAAAGGTATGACCTGTATGGTGGTTAAGCAAAAACAGCGCTTCAGATAAGACTTGCGCTTCATAGAATGAAAATAGAGACTGTTGTGTTTTGCATGAATTCGATAACATTTAGTTAAGCACTTTAATTCTAAATTCTGGGGATTTCAGGGGCCAAAACCACGATTTTATTATGATGCACACCATAGTGGGGGACTCCGGATTAATTTTGACCACCAGGGGATCTTTAGTGTGCCCCCAATGCACGGCACATGGGCGTTCTTGCATTTCGTGCCCATCGAAATGCGACCGCCGCGGCCGGGACCTCATGATTAGCACCGCAACACGATAGCCGCTAAGCCACCGCGGTGAGTTAGTTAACCACTTCACGAAGGCTTTGCTTCACTTAGGTTCCAATATGTGCGTTGGACCTGCATAATTTTTGTTGCTTTAAATATTCAGGGCAGGATTATAACGAATCAGTACATCAGCAGATAGATATACTTTTGGATGTAGGGAATGTTGTATAGTCAGGAGTAAAACTCTTAATACCACCGAAGCAGTTAAAGAACAGAAATTTTCTTACGTTTTGCCCACGAAGACTAAAATAACCAGGCGCACTGCATTGTTTTCACGTGCTGTTGGCCATTGCATGATTATTTTTGAAGACGTGTGCTCACGCTACAAAAAAAGGCGTTTTTTCCCGACACCCATGGTATGCAGAAGTTTGTCTCTTAAGCCCTTGCAATGTATGTTTAAAAATAACACTCATATGCACGCTGTCCGCTTACATGGAATATTTGTCATATATGTAAGCAAGCATTGCAATATTGATCTACCTTACGTTTATAAAATATTGTGCCCGTGTCAGCAAGTGTTGTTTATGGCCTAACTTGCTTCAAGCACCAGCCGCAGTGGCTCAATGACGGCAGCCCTCTGCTACTAAGCTTGAGGTCGATTCTTGGAACAGTAACCGCATTCCAACAACTCGGAATGCAAAACTTCGGGAACCGCACTTTGGGATCAGCTTAAAGAATTGCAGGGGGTCAGGAATTAGTGCGGGAACCTCCACGATGGCTTCTTTCATAGCCTCTGCCTCAATTTGGGATGGTAAAGCTATTAATCAGTCAATCAATCAATCAACTGATCATTAGTGGTCAGCAGAAAGTAGCTGTTCATTAGAACTGAAACTGGTTCCTGACTGTGCAAACATAGAAAGACACACTTGCAAGTCATAATTTTGCGCAGTCACTGCTTGAAGAGATCAGGCGGTTATCGCACGTTACTCATACCTTCGTCCACACTTAATTAGTTCGTCAATTTTCTTAATCTTTCGCTCACAAGAGCAAAACAGTGTATTATAGGCACCAAAAGCTTACGGGACACATTATTTTCGAAACAACTGAATTCGCGGAAAGCCTGAGTATACAGTATCAAATTCAAATGCAGAGTTGCTGTTTGCTGTTGGTTGTATTGCCAGTACAGTTATCTATAAAGTTAGAAGGTGCATGTTGTTAACAAAGCAGAAATCCATAATATTTGTGGAAGCAATACCCCGTAAAGTTTTGACACTGACTGTATAAATGCACATTGCCTCAATGTCTCCGCAGTACCTAGTCAAAATATTATTTACGGTAATCCAGGAATAAATGGCTGCGGTATAAACTAAAGAGTACGAATATTATGAAACTAAAAAAATTTGCAAAATAGTTCGTCGATTTAATAGTCTATTTATGCTATAATTATTTTGTTAAGAAACTATCCTTGGTGCCACGCTGAATGCGCAGCCTGAGCAAAGATAACACTATGATGTACGCGCTTATCTTATTCATCTTCCAGGCGGACGACTCCTAAAAAAATTGATTTTCTTTTCTTTTGTCTGTTTTTACGCCTGCTTCTTCAGTGGTCCTTGCCAATGGCTTCATGCCTAGCAACTTACTGGAAGGCGGAGTAGTGAGCCTTGGTGGCTACGAACAATGCCTACACACCACAGCTCGTGGCACGAACATCAAGGGCCAATATTGCTCGCTTTTCCTGCAACCACCTCGTCATGTAATGGAAGATCTCGTTCGCCGCTTTAACCAAGAAGGAGACTTGCAGGCAAGCAATTACCACCTCGTCGGGAAACATTGGGAACACGTAGCATATATGTAACCGTTGGGTTTCCAAGATACGATAACTCATTAGCAGGAACATTAACTTAGCTATTGCTTTGGGGAAACTGTAGAAACAGGCATCAGTATTTTAGGAGGCTTCAGAAAGGGTGACACTGGCTTTTAGTTTTGTAGTTCTTGGCATGTATAAAACGTTCCAGAAAATTCTTGGTAACATGGCATGCTGCGCATGGACATTGCTTCTACCGACAATCGCTCAGCTGCACTCTTCAGCTTCTGTATGGTAGAGTTCCCAAAAGCGCAACATATATTTTTTCAGGGTCGCTTCAGCCCCCTGATAGCCACGGCGGACACGAAGAGTGGAAGACAGAGCGTGCGTATCGGTATTTGTACACCATCTGCCTGCACAGTCGATGACCTGAACCTACTTGTCTCACGTGGTATGGTGGTTCTGTTCAGTTTCTTATTTGACCAATACTCAGAGCATTCTTCTCCGTAATGCCTTTACGGTAACATGAAAACATGCTAGATGATTTTATCGAAATGAAATTCTAACTGGCAGAATAATAAAATAATAATATTATGGCATTCATAAAAGAGAATAGTTCTATAATTCTGCTGTCATGGGACATGACGTGCTCTTTCATTAACTCTGATGGTTGCAATGTACCAAGATATTCGCTGCCTTTATTTTCAAAGAAAAGCAACATAAGTAGGGCCGAACACATCCAGGATTTGTTATGCTATGAGCTTGCTCTTTTACGCGAATGTTTGACAATCCTTTCTTGCTTCAGTTATTTTTCAATGACCCCATACATTTCTTGTGCGCAGCTGCACATAATTTATAATGGATTACAGGGATACAAATATTTGTAGCTGACTGCTGATGCACAGCATATTCAGCACCAGTAGAAATTTCAGCTGTATACTAAGACGAGCAAGTGTGCATGCTGGCGAAAACATTTCACATATTAATATTGTGTCAACGACAACTCACCCTACTGTAGCATCAGTTATACGAGTAGAGCCCGTTCGAACAATATAACGAAAGCGATTATTTGTAATACTCAACATAAAACTCTTTATAACCGATTACCACCTGCAAGCATCAGCTGTCACTATGCAAGATGCCCAAAGCATTTCTTTCGTTTTATAATAGACTTCAAGGAGGAGGAGGAGGAGGAACAAACTTTTATTTAAACCAGCAGTTTATTTGGCTGGGCCTAGGCCTCAACAAAGAAAAATTAATTATGACTGCAGTGATATAACACACAGAGACAGACACACAAACCTGCTGCAGCAGGTTCTTTATTGCTTTCCTATTACAACACCTTGAAACTGTGGTTTAAGACGAGGTTATACCAGAGCAGAAGGTGCAGTCAGTAGGCCTACAGTAAACTAAAAAAAAGTGAAAGATTGCACGCACGCTTTGTGAAATAAATGCAGTTGTGTGTGTTGGTGCTTCTTTCTTCTGGTGCCTGTTCCCGCTTATTTTGCATTTTGCTGCGGCTTACTCTCTGAAGTGTACGGGACATTCCACTTGTGAGCGCTACCACCTTATTGCGATTGGTAGACTAACACATTCCAACTGTCTTAGTTTTACAGCAATACGGAATTCAGGCCTCCGTGAAAGGGTGCAGGTCCGGTGAAGCGAAAACGTGGACTTGGGCACAGGTGTTTTCAGTGTGAGAAAACTGTCAAACGGAAACAGAAAACAGTCGCTAAATGTGCATGTGCTGACTTGTGGCATTTTCTTATTTGCGCAGGACGATTCTTTCAACACTCGTCGGTCTGGTGCTTGTGGCCACTGCAATCGAAAAGTGGAGCACGGACCACAAGTGCTTGTCAGGTAGGGTGCGCACTTTCTCATAACAATATACAGACAGCGGTATTCAAAAGAAAACTTGAGTGTGCGACTACTATACCTGGCATGGCAGACATATTTATTACCACCAGTGGTTGCAACTCATGACAGTCGGCCGTCATCATTATATGTTGCTAGTGGCAGATTGTAGTCTTCTTTATTTACTATTGCGGCCACCAAAAGTGACTTGGATTACCTATAAGCACATGCGACGCCGCTACCCTAACCAACATGTTGGCATGATGACAAGGCTGCCTTACAAAACAAGTCTACCTGTTAAAGGCGTTAGTCGCCTTTTTGGATGAATTTCAACCCGCTTGAACGCCCTGTTTCGCTTCATGAATTCCATCGCTTGGCCTTCCACGTGTACTTTTGCCACGAGTGCGTTTTTTTAATGTTTTCTTACTCTTGCATTATATTACAGGGCCATTACTGAAGATGGTAATCATTTTCTCCGCAATATCGAATACGAGAGCGCTCCTGAAGACAGAAAATACCGGGCTCAATCAATCCCTCCTATTTTTGAGTGGCCTGAAAGTATTTTGTGCCTACTGGGTTTTGCTAGACCACGAGTACATCGCCCTTCAGGCAGAATTTTTGCGTAAGTATCATCATTTTCAAAAGCTTGCAGTCAATCACTCTCGTTGTTTGTAAGATTTGTATCTGGCTTGGCGAAGTGACGGCTGCCCCTTCAAACACTGCCTGAGTTTTGGCATAGATTCATAAGCGTGTGTATCTGAGTTCGGTGTTAGAAGTACAGACGTGTAACATGTCCAGGACGCGTTGATTCAGCCGGTCCATTGGGATCGCTTCTTGCAGCGGTATGTCTGTATTTTGCGCTTGAGAACGCAGTCCTCAAATGGCTGCAGTGACGGAGCGACGCAGCTACCTATGCATCGCTGCAGAACCGGCAAACCTGTCGGTAAGAGATTGCTCACCCACTCACGTTGTTGTGAATTTTCTAAGCGATAACAGCAGACTCTTAAAGGTCCATTCGGTAGCTTAAAGCGTAGACAGTTACTTTGGGTCATGTGAAAATAAGACGCTACAATTTTACCAGAAGGGACAAGGTCCAGCAGGTTACTTGATTGCCTTAGTATTCATCTCTAACATATGCACACCACGTTCGAGTATTTCCGCCATTATTGCAGAATTAGGCACAAAAATGGATGTAATTCTCTGAAAAATAGACTTCATACGACAGAAGCGTTTCTCAAACACACAACAGTCAACACTTCTTTATTTAAGCCAATTATTTATGTTAAAAGATTACACATCTTATTCTCTTTGATTTTCCGCAGACAGCCCATTTGAGTTGATGCGACTGTCATCGAAGCCTTGGTTTCAATTTATCACCAACGGTGTCTTAAGTGTAGCGACGTTTTTCTTCATGAGGTGAGTCATAGACTTAAGTAGTGCTGCGTAATGACAGTCTTGCACCGCACGAGGCATATGGGTAGAACGCGTGATGTTGTCGGCCGTGTTTCACCACAAACGATAAGAATTCACATCTTCTTACCCTACAATACAAACCACAATGCAGTTTTTCCAAGAAGGGCGCGTGAGTTTCAATTTGTAGCTTCGTGCTACTCTCGGGTGAATGATATTTTTTCTCATTTGAACAAGCTCAGAAGCATGCCACCACCCAAGGAATTAGCATGCAAAAAGACAAGCAACAGACGGAAAATCAGCCTATTCAGTAGATGTAGATTTCACGTCCCTAGTGCATCAAACTAGTGTTTACGTTTGAAACTTTGCCAAAGCTTTTTAAAGTTGGCTGTATGTGAGGCACGCGGGGCGTGAATTTGGTCCAATACTGCCCCACCACTATAAAGGCTTGACACTAGGGTATGTAAGTACTGTCGGAAGGTGTGACCTAAATCGCGAACGATGTGGTAAATATCATGAATACAACTACAAATTTGCTAAGATATGGACAAATTGATCCGGCCTGCAAGAAGAAACCTCACAATAGGGGCCGAAAGTGAAAAGGAAAATTTCACCAGGTTCCCGCGATTATTTCGTTCCCTTAATTCAATCACTGCAAAGAGAAATTATGGGTTCCACACACCTGGACACAGTAAAGAATATCGGGCGATCTTAATAGGAGCCCTTCAAAACTCCTCAAGGACATTGGGAGAAGTTTAGTGCCACTGAACGCCCGGAAACTCCTGGACAAGTCTAAGAAGCAGCCCAACAATTTGAAGAAGCATATAATTTCATTGGGACATCTTTGTGGGCTCGCAGGTGCATTTCTGTTAGCACCGACAGATTGTGCTTCAGCACAGACCACACAATGTAACATGCAGAAGGTAGGCGCAAACTATCAACCGAGTTGTGCTGGCACAGAATGACCTGAGCAGCCCTTGTGCCACTAAACATCAAGTACATATTAACATGCAGTTTCAGTATTTACAGTGAAATATGTGGTGCATCACAACACACATATCACAGCAAAGACAATGCTCCAGATTGCTAGACAGTACATTAAAATAAATTGGTAACGATTTATACCTGCACTTTCTGCGACCAACAATCATGAAATAAGCGTCTAAACAAAGCGCTCTTGTCAACTATACTAAGTGTATTGTGGAATACAATAATGCATTATGTAAGTGTAATGCAATAATGCATTGCCATACACCTCCAAAACAAAGCACTGGCTCTTACGTTGAAATTATCCGGGGTTGTGCTGATATTGCACGAAAACACATGTTCTACTCAGGAGAGTGTGTTTACAAGCTCACTGAATACTATAGTTGCTTTGACTCCTTTGCATTATTTCGTCGACGAGTTCTTGCGAATTGTAACCACTGCGCTCGCCTGCAGATGTGAATTTTGTTTTCTATGTGCCGAACCCTTTAAGCTACTAAATCACTCCATTACAGCAGACAAAATAAGGGCTGAATTCTAGTATGAATAATCGATAACAACTAGGATGAAGTACTGGAGTTCGATGGGTCATGCCATGGGCAGAACGCACAACCCGCAGTACATAAAATGAACAGAATGGATGCTAGGGACATAAATGCAATCGAGGACGGCAGAGAATTAGGTGGAATGATGAGGCCAGGAAACTTTCAGTTATTGGGTAGGCCCACTTGAAGTACAAACTAGACGATTGGTGCTTTCCGAAAGATTCCTTTATTCTACCTAAAGAGATGGTGGCGATGATGAACACGAATCTAAAATGGCTTAATTACAGTTTACATCATGTTCTGTTGTTTATTGTTGCAGCTCTCGTTATTTTCCTGTTTCCTTACTACTGATTTTTAATGTTACAATGCTTACTCTTTTATCTACGACAGTGGTTTTGCCTTGTCTTTCTCCATGGCTGGCTCACGTCCAACCATCCGCTCGTTTGCTGTGGCGATCGCTCGTAGGTACATAAGGTGAGCACTTTTTTTACAGAACAATACATGATATGTGCTGCAAATTAACCCTTGAATACTTCCTATTTTTCCTTCCGCTTGTTCTTTCACCCGTGGTGTGTGTGGCCGAGGGCATGAAAGCTTCAATGCTACCATTTTAATGCACCACTTTGACATCATCATACAAAAAGCTACCAATATTTACCTTTTCAAGTTTTCTTACTATACCACCGAGCTGCTCCCACAAAAAGTAGGAAAAAAAAAACAGCTACGACTGCACATTTCGTGCTTCTGTCGCATTTATCCTATTCCAGTGCTCCTAATTATCCGGCATGCTCACTTTGAAAGAACTGTCCTGGCTAATTGTTGATTGCGGTAGTCTTTGACACTGCTACATAGCGAAGGTAATTGCATCGCATATTTTAGGAAATAATAATTTTCTATAAGTTCTGGCCTATCATACCAGTAATCTGGAGCTTGACTCTAAGCCGTCGACGCAGCTTGATACCGATAGAACGAACCCTGATCGAAAGTAGATCTTCTTTATTTTCATTTGTAAATTTTCTATCATGTGCATAAAAGAAAATCGATTAACGCTTGTAATGAGACAAAAAAGAGGCCACATCGCCGTAGAAGTTTTTGTAACCTGCGATATTTTAGGCTGTGAGCTCAAAGCATTAAACTAACAGGCACATGGGATATGTGGAATGCGGAGCTAGTTGTTGGTACATCTTTGGGATCCTTCATGGCAAACGGGCCTGTTGGCAGTCTTAATCACGGCTGTGTACTATTGGCAGAGATGGGAAGGCAAACTGTTTACAGCAGTCACAACACATACTACTTCGCATTTTTGCGTCCCCTCATGAAAGCAAATGACGTGATTTGTATTGCGATCTGAAGTGTCAATCATATAATCTCTAGAGGTGCACGTCAGCAGTCAGGTTACGCGTCAGTGTGAGAGCGCCGGCTTCAGCAACGACGTGTAAAGTACGGCCGCGGTTTATGTTGTCCGTTGGCGCTACATTCTAGTATCTTACTCCACAGAGAGAGAGAGAGAGAGAGAGAAGTTGAATAGTGTGAAATGCAGAGAGGTCGGCCTGAGGTAAATTCCTCTAGCCAGCTACTCGGCGTTGGGGGAAGGGGAAGAGGGAAAGAAATAGGGAAGAAAGAGGCGCATGATGGGTGATGATGACGAGAGAAGGCGGATGTAAAACATATGGCAAGCAATTTGGCATGCTCAAAGCCTACAGTCCAGGCCCGTACCTTTCAAAACGTTCAGTAGCGCCTGGATGGCCTTTAAACTCGATTGAGCGTCTGGCCAAGGGCCTAAAATAACGTCCTCCGACAACGGTGGGCTGTCGAGACGCGTAAGCAATTCGTGCTGACTTCAGATAATATTTAACATTTGGTGGCGTGATTACTGTTTGCACGCACGTCACAATGATAGACATAACGTTAAAAGCTTGTGGACGAATAGTACGCTGAAATGCACTGGCTGCTCATCGTCGTCTAGGTTGACCTGTCCAGTGTTGGTGGTTGTGCTCATGGCGTTCCTCTTGCCGCTCATTGCCGACGGCCCTGCGGATTCGGAACTGCTGCTGCAGCAGTTGAGCGGCTGCTACACCAACTGGTGGGCCTTACTGGTGCACGTTAACGACTTCATGCCTCGGGACCAAATGGTAAGCGATTCATTTCCGTCAGTTGTAGACCATTCAAATGAGCCGCACATCAGCGCGTGACCACGAAACTTCGGACTCATCAACATGTAACACGAATGCTGCTAAGGGTGGGTCAGCAGTTGTAAGAAATTTAATCGAGACAGCCATTCACAAATGACCGATCTACCACGGTGTCTCAGTGATCATATTGTTCTGCAGTTAAAGACAAGCGAAAACGTTCGTGTACCTATGTTTATGTTTACATGTAAGAACACCAGTTCATCAACATTATTGTAAAGCCAATTTCTCGCATATACAACGCCTCACATAGCCGAGGTTTTGCTTTGGAATCTTATAGTTTATCAGTAAATTCCTACTCTATCAGTAAATTCTCAACGCTTTCGTCAACTGCAAAGCGTTCTTTCTAAGAAACCCGTATGGATTTCCCTTGTAGCTTCGTGATAAATTCGCGTGGATGACAATTTTTCCCTTTCATGATACTTCCTCCACCCTGCGGGATTAAGCAGAACTGATCTGCGGGTAGTATTGATATTCCCATGAGTTTGCCGACGAAAAATAGGTGCCAACGTGCGCCTTTAACTTTACGTATTGCTCTTTCTAATTATTTTTTATGGTCAATTTCAGTGCCTCACCCACCTTTGGTACGTCGCTGCTGATATGCAGATATTTGTAGCTGTCGCCCTCCCGCTGGTGGTGCTTCTGAATAGGTATGATATTACGCAGTGCCCATAGAAGATAATATACAGTCTTAACCTCGGGTACCTAGCCACCTTTCTCGCGTCCTCCACCCCTCCTCCTCCTCCTATTTTTTGATTTTGTTTTCAGGAACAAAAAATTCGGATTTGCGCTGGCTTTCGTGACATGTGCAGCGTTCTCAAGTTTAGTTGCGGCGCAAACTTACCTCTGGAATCTGTTCCATGGAATAACCTTCGGAAACAGTGATGTCAGGTATCGATCACCTTGTTACTATTGAAAACGACGTCACAATATGCAAGAATGCCGAAAAGTTCTCAGCCCGAAATTAAAGGGACAGCTTAAATTTACAAACACGTGACCTTGAGGCTCCATCTCTGACTAATTATTGTTTTCTGTACTTTTAGACGATTTTCGGACACGCTGGAATACGTTCATTTCAAGCCGTTTGTCCACATCCCAACGTACGTCTGCGGTACGGTGTGTGGCTTTCTCGCCAACAAAATGAAAGGAAAACTACTGCACAAGGTAGTATATATAAGCCACGATGAGTGTTAGAAACGTATACAACAGTCTTTATGCGCTGCTACAGTTGCTCTTCTAAAACAATACCTCATACTGTACTCATATACCGAGTGTTTAGGAATATTCAAAACGCCTTAAAGACCCGAAGGAGTTTATTTTCTCTTGCTGAAAATGCCCTTTTTTTCTATTACAGAGAACGGAAGCCCTACTTTGGCTTCTGTCCGGCTGTCTCCTCTCCTCGGTTATGTTTGTGACGATTCCGTGGAATGGAGGTCATTTCCCCGCTGACTCTATTATTGCCCTGTACGGAGGCTTCCACAGACTTGCCTGGGCACTGGGTATTTCTTGGCCATTCATTGCCTGTGCAACTGGAAAAGGAGGTGCGTGAGCTGTTTATACACACATGTGCTTCTCTCTGGCATATTACATAATTTGTAGACCATGAAAACGCAGAATTGCAGCATTTGAAGCGCTGAACGTCTGTGCTCATCGTCACCCATCCCACTCACGTCTTGTTCCCTGTTCTCGTTACCCTGCGCGGAGTGTCTCTGCAGAGTAGCCGGAGCCCTTACCCCCCCCCCCCCCCCCGCCCCAGTTTTTTAAGCAGACGTTCTCACTGTCACTCTCTCTCACTCTATCTGAAAGGATAAAAAGTGGTCAGGAAACAGATTGTATAGGAGAGACAGCCCCAGCAGCTGCCAGCATGCATTGATATCTATGTTTGTGACGTATATTAAATACAAGAAAGCGCTTACGTACTTCCACACCCATTCACATACGCATAAAGAAAAACGGCAATACTTGAGTCCGGCAGTTTGCCTTAAACACAACCCCATTTAGTTCTTATTCTACTGCTGATTTTTAACTGATTTAGCTAAGCACTGACAGAAGCATTTCTAAAGAAGACGGCAGATTCCACGCCCTGTGGGAATCGATGTTATGCGAAGCAGTGTGCCGGGAGCCTACCAAGTTAACGAAACGACAATGAGAGCAGCAAGATGTAGGCGACTGTTTCATGACCTACATGACACGCATGTCATGGCATGACCTATCATTTAAGTCCGAACCCATTTCAGTGGTTTTTAAATATTAATATTTTTTCGCTTAGTCATTCTCATGTTTTGCTGTGTCATGCTCATGACTTTGACTTCTGCCATCATCCCTTAGTGTTTCCTTCACTTAGTGCCCACGTCCGAACCCATTCCAGTGGTTCTTGTGTGTTAATCTTTTTTCGCTGAGTCATGGTCATTATTGAGTCATTATTGTATTCTACTATCACTATCGCTACGTATCATAACCATACTTGCATCCATTACCATAATTAATTCTCGATTCTTTGCCCCTTTGGTTTTTTTTTGACATATGAGAGCATCAAGACGTAGGCGACTGTTTCATGACCTACATGACACGCGTGTCATGATCTATCATTTATGTTCGTCATACGCTCTTGTCATACTATACCAATTTTGGCACATACTAAGTTAACGAAACGACCCTGAGAGCACCGAGACGTAGGCAGCTGTTTCATGACCCACATGACGCGTGTACTTAATTTAGGTGCACGTTAAAGAACCCCAGGTGGTCCAAATTTCCGGAGTCCCCCACTACGGCGTGCCTCATAATCAGACCGTGGTTTTGGCACGTAAAACCCCCTAATTAAATTTTTTATGACCTACATGACACGCATGTCGACATATTCATGTCATAAACTAGTGTTTATGTTTGTCATACATTCTTGTCATACTATGCCAATTTTGGTACAAACCAAGGTAACGAAACGACCATGAGAGCGCCCAGATGTAGGCGGCTAGATAGATAGATAGATAGATAGATAGATAGATAGATAGATAGATAGATAGATAGATAGATAGATAGATAGATAGATAGATAGATAGATAGAAATGCTTTGCATTTCAAAGCGTATATGAACAAGGGAAAAATCAAAGCTATAAAACTTTTTGAGACTATTTGTGGGAATTGGGAGTGATGCTAATTGCAGTGGATTCTATCAAAGTTATCGGCGGAACGCGGTTGACTCATAGCCAAAACCATCACTAAATTAAGTGCAGCCGAGTCACAGAGATTAGTGAGCAAAATAGGTCAGGCCATAATCTAAGACAAATGCACTCGACGTGGCATGCTAAGTCAGAGAGATTTTGCCTTTTTCATGGCATTTTGAACGCTGAAGTATTTCTGGGCCGCCATTTTAGTGTCTTCTCTATGCGCGTTGGGCAGGTATTGATCCTTCGAGACATAGCTAGCTGCACGTTGCGTCCGTTTAGGAACGTGCATGCAAAGATGTGTCTTTTGCACTTTTTTCACCTCCGTAAGCTTACATTGGCTTTCTTTTCTTTCAATTCTTTTACGAAGGTGTCCTTTATGAATTCCTGGCATGGAAGGCGTTGCTAGTGCTGTCCAGGCTCACCTATGGAATTTATCTCACGCACCTTCTCTTTAATCTGCTACGCATGGCCAATACAAAGACACCGATAAATGTGGACGAGTTCTTGCAGGTATGTGTTGCAGTTTATGCGTAGGTTTGCAAGCAACGTTGTAACGTTTCTTATCGTTATTACGAGGTTGCTGCGGGACGCTAATGCAAGGAGCTGCACAGACTTGAATAGCTTGACCTAAGCAAATAATGTTGGAATAGAAGTCAAAATAACGCCAAATAGACGCGCAAAACGAGATGATGCTTACGACGATGCTACGACATTAAAAAGTGGCAGGAAAAAACCATAATTATCCCCTTATGTGCTAAACACACGTACATAAAGAGAAATTTCTGCATACCTTAATGAATATAAGAAAAAGAAAAGGTTCTCGCCCAAAGCGTTCCCTTTTTCTTGTTTAAGTAGGGGTAGTAGTTGGGGTAGTGTAGTAGTTTCGAATACGAATCGAATACTACATTGTAACTCTTCATATTTGAAAAGGAATATTCGGTATTTTCGAATATTAATAATTATCATCAGCCTATATTTATGTCCACTTCAGGACGAAGGCCTCTCCCTGCGATCTACAATTACCCCTGTCTTGTGCTAGCGTACTCCAACTTGCGCCTGCGAATTTCCTAACTTCATCATCCCACCTGGTTTTCTGCCAAAACTTACCAAATGTTTCGTAACAACCGACTATTCAATTCTAGTTATTGTTTTCCGTCTGCTACACAAAACATCGCAAATTATCAGATCGACAAAAGTTTTGCAAGCAATGCAGAAATAAAATGGGCTATAGAAGCTTCGTTTTCGGTTTCGCATTGGGATCCTACATGACAATCTATGATTTTTTATTTAGTGTTTCTTGCAGTCTAGTTTTGTAGTAGTTTTATTTTTTACTCTACAACCTGTGAGGTTTTCTTTCCAACAGGCACTTTCACATGTGTCTATGGTACGCATGTCTTTCAACAGCGTTTTTTTCCCACGACTTCTGATTCATTTTTTGGTAACGGTTTATTCAGTGCTTTTCTAAAAGTCACATAGCAGCCATTCTTTCTTGGAAAATTCATTTGAAACCAGTCTCTAAAGTTGTGGAGAGGCTATTCGTGCAATTTTTAATGACAATTAGTGATCTCATGTTTAAAACGCATCATTTGCCCCCCATACTGCGCAGTTTTTTTTGCTCTAATCAGTATCTATTAATGCCGAAGTGAATATTACTTCTGTATATTTATGAGTTTGCGTTTAGTCATTCCATATTTGATACAATATTCGATACTTCCTATTCCTATTCGATTCGTACTCGAAAAGGTTGATATTCGCCCACCTCTATGTTTAAGACATTGAAAGGGACAGACAGACTGAAATGTGTCAAAGGAACTAATAACTTCAAAGGTGTCCAGTCAGGAAGTTTTCGAACAAAGCACCATTTAAAACTAATTCAGGCTTAAATTTCAAAATTCATCGTGGGAGCACAGTTACTGTGTGTAGCACCACAGATCTTTCCAAATCATGAAAATTGGGTGTGTCTGCATTAGGGTTAACATTTATAGGCATCTAAAAAGTTATTTCTTGCCATTTCGGTGATGCATAATGTCAAGTACGTAGAACATAACATAAACGTATCTTCAATCCGAAGTGCTACATTCGTTGTGAGCCGGTATACAAAGTAGCGTGTCTTTCATAGTCATGTAAATTGAGAACAAGTGAGCACTGACATTACTTAAAACCGATATGTTTTTCTTTCGTATCTTTTTCAGCTGAGGAATTCCATTGGAACGTTTGGCCTCAGCGTTGCGTTGGCGTACGTGCTGTACATAATTTGCGAAGGCCCAACACAGCAGATAGAAAAAGTTCTCTTCAGGAAGACCGCGACCCCTCGTGCTACAGCTTCTCCTCAAGAAAATGAAACTGCAACAAAACCATCCTCTGATGTTGTCATCAATGGCACCGCCTAAACTCAAGGAGTCGCGTTGGTTCTCTCATTTCACATGTCCAGAGTATTGTAAGCACTTGATTATTCAATAAATTATAAGGTTACAGAAATCCAATGCTTATGTTTGATCTTATTTAGTTATCGATAATGTCCTAACTGTACGTACAGCGAGCAACGAACGTTTGCGGGGCGTGACTGCTGCAAGCAAATAAACAAACAAAATAAATTCTAGCTAGTTACAGCGTGAGACGTGTAAATAAACGGAAGAATGTGTTCATCGCGTATATTGCTGACTGCAGTTTTAGGCCGGTATTAGAAAACTTCTAAAAATTGTATTGGATTGGAAAAATGTTTATTGAGCCTGCAGTAATGCGCGCATGCGCGCTTCGGATGTGGCCTACGTCGTCATCTTGACAGGCGCTCTGCAAGGATCCCCGCTCACCGTTGCCTGCTCGCCAGGCTCCTGCCTAGCCAGCGCCTCGATGACCGGCTGGACGGCCTGGAGTTGTCTTTCGCGGTCGTGGCTCCGCGTTGCTTCCTCGAGCTGCGGCGGTATACGTCCTAAGTTAGCTTCGCTTGGATGTTTGGAGCCATCTCATGCATATGCTCGAATGTAGCCGTCTCCCTGAGGCGCGCTCTGCACTTGTCATCGGGGTGCGATTCTGGGTACATCCTATGCAGTAGCGCCGGGCTCGGAAGCGTTCTAGTTTGTAATTGCCTGAACAGCACGGCCTGCGACCTGCTCAGCCCTCTGCAGGCTAACAAATTAAATTCTGTGGTTTTACGTGCCTTAAACCACCAACTGATTATGAGGCATGCCGTAGTGGGGGGCTTCGGATCAATTTTGACCATCTGCGGTTTGTAACGTGCACCCAATGCACGGTACACAGGAATTTTTGCATTTCGCTGCCGTCGAAATACGGCCGCCGCGGCCGTGGTTCGCCCGCGACCGAGAAAACTTCTCTTACTGCGTTTCTTCGTTAAACAATGTTCGCTTCTCCACCATTGATGATGGGCGTCATAACGACGTCATAGTCACGGTGATGCCCAATCAAGGACGGCACTTAGATGAGAGAATTTTTGTGAATACGACCCTTTTTTTAGGCTGTGTGCCCAGCTTCGCAAAAATCAAATTTAAAGCGAAGCTTTCTTTGCCTACCATACCATAGTTTCGCCTGAGTCGGTCTGTCGGTCGATTGATCGGTCGGTCGCTGGTCGAGTTCTCGCCGAGTGAGTTCCTATTCCCTCTTTTAAAAAATGAAAGAAAAAAAGAAAAAAGCATCTCCGGTGGTGGGATTCGAAGCACGGCTGCTTATTTAGCTGCTTAATTCTGCCCTGCTAAATCCTGGCAAATCCCTATTCGATTTGACATCATATCACCCGACTGCACATTCAGTTTGTGTGAGGAAAGTGGTCGAAAGAATAATTCAAACAAGTGTCGAATAGGTTCTGGAGCCTTATCATATAATCCAATGCCATGACAGGATTTTAACACTCTTCTATTGACAACGTCCCCAAACTCTGTCCAACAGCAAAAGCACGTGAAGCGCATGTCAGTAGCCCTCTTCTTCGACATCAAAGGAACTTATAATAATGTCGATCTCGGAGCCATTCCGGACAAGCTATATAGGCTGTCGCACTCGGTGGCCGAATGTTTCTCTAGATATGGAGCTACTTGTACATCAGATTTATTTTTGTGCGAGCAGCGGATGGTCAAACTATGCACCACTACAACAGCTATGGTGTCCGAAGGATGGAGTTATCAGCCCTGCACTATTTAACCTTGCAGTCATCGGTCTTGCTGAAAACATATCGCAGACAGTCAACCGTTCTGTGTACGCTAGCTTTTGTATCTAGGCATCCGCGGTGACGCGTCCCCAGGTCCGTGCCAGGTTCCGACGGGCCGCAACCCGGACATCGTCGTACCTCCGCTATCAAGGCCTGAGTATTTCGACAGAAAAGGGCACTTTAGTGGCAGGTACTCACAAGTAAATGGCATGGTACCCAGCTTAGATCAATAGGCAAACTGTTTAGTATACAAAGCTCACTGCTTTCTAGGCGTCGTCATCGAGAGAGATATCTCGTGAAGTCCCTGCTGTGCCCACTTAAAGAAAAAGCTTAACTCCATTGCGCATATGCTAAGATCTTTCGGCGGGAATACGTGGGGCACTTCAGTCAGATCAATGCTTTAACTACATCGCGCACTATTTTGAAATTTTTACGAAGCAGCTTGTTTATTCTGTCTCACATTGGGAAAACCAACCCTTGTGTGTTTCACAGCATACAAGTCCGGGCTATTCGCACATGTTCAGGTCAAGCTTGGGGTGCCTCAACAGCCGCAACAATTGCCATAGCCAGATAGCCTCGAATCTTTACTTAAATAGCTACTGACGTGCTTAGAGCGCCAATTCGACATTTCACCCGAATTCCCGACCACCAACTAACTTGCTCGCAAGGGAAGAGACCTCAGTCTACGTTTTTAAGAACCATCAAGGACGAGCCTGCCCTTCCAAAGAACTTTCCACCCGATAAAAGATCACCACCTTCCTTGGGGTGTATGTAGAAGCCTGAAGGTACTCTCCCAAATACCAGGGATTACAAAGAATTCTCAAATGTAATAATGATTTTAAAGCAGCTTACCTTATCGCTGTTGCCCGAAGTGTATGCGGAACGCGTTCACATTTACACGAATCGTTTTATCCCTTCTCCAGTTCCATGGTCGCTGTCGTTGTTCCGGTACGTCTGGTCATATAGCCAAATGCCGAACCTCATATACATGTATAAACAGGTCCATAGGTCAAAAACTTGCCACTAAACAGGTCACTGTTATGTTAAAAAGGAATCGCCTTGTAAATGGGCAGTATTCTGCGATTCTAAAGCAACCCTTCGAAGCCAACAAGCGGCAATGCGCCATGTAAATTATGAACAGTTGATTTCAAACATGATACGTATCTAAGATCACGCTGTCGAAAGAGGACATATACTATTTTTCAATGGGTGCCTGGTCATTGCGGTATTTTCGGAAAACCTCTTGCTGATGAAGCTGCCCGATCCGCTAATAATAACGCAGAATTCATGCTCATCCCATTATCAAGAGCGGACACAGCTAAGCAACTTCACCGAATGGCTCGCGACATCACGCTCGCTCTTTAGAATACTTCGGGGAATTACAACCGTTGTTTTTAAAGCGAAGCTTTATATGATTGGGCGAAATGCAAAAGCGCCTGTGTACATAAAACTATCATCATCAGCATTGGCTCGAGCATCGTCGTCTTCTTCCGCAGCTGGCTCGTTGGCGCCCCTCGGGTTGCGCTCGGGCTCGTGCTCGGCACGCGCTCGGGCCACTGCTCACACGTTCGACGTCGTCGTCTTCTTCTTCTACATCTGGCTCCATTGCCGCTCATCATTCCAGCGTAGAATTTCCCTTCTCTTCTGTCGTCGTAATGGGGAGGCCGCTTTTACGGGGGTATGAGCCATTCATTGTCTCTCGTAACGGACAAATTTAATTTTGAAGCGATTTAACTTCTAAGAATCGCAAGCGGCAATGGCGGGCGAATGCTGCTAACCACGCCGCCGAGCAAGCTCGAGACATCGAACGCAAGCGACAACGGCAGACTGCGGGCATACCGTCAGTGACGTCGTTCACTCTGTCGCAGCCGAACGCACGTGTGTGTAATTTCATTCGGAACCACAATGACTTAACCAATAATTGATAAATACTTTGATGAACAGTCGGGATTAACCCAGTCATAAACACCGGGGCCGCACGTTTCAGCTTCGCTGGTTAACGAAATGTAAGCAATGCTTGGGTGGTGAGTTTTTCAAGCTTCATTCGTCACTGCAGCTGCGATTGCCATCAGCCGTCTCCGACTGCGGCACTACACTGTTGTGCCGCCTACGACTGGGGCTTGATAGCACCAATTCGCGCTCCTTCCTGGTTGGAATGGCTGACTCCTTCATATGTGATCAATGCAACTGTGAAGAGACCATCGAGACCCCCCCCCTCCCCTTTTTTTTCGACGTCCAATGGAGCGCTCAGCCAACCGGACCTTTTCACAGGCAAAGATCCTGGATGCATGGCCTTACCATACATCAGCCCAGAAATCCACGCACGTTCTGATGACAATGCTATAATCAATATCAGTATCATTATAGTGCTATAATCAATACAATGACAATGCTATAATCAATCTCAGTATCATCAGCGCCCACCGGTGGCGCAAGAAAGTCCCGGCCGCCATGTTGTCCGAGATCGCGTTTCAAGCGCTGAGCACTGTACAACTTTTTTTTAAGGAATATAGGGGAGGGTGGGGAGAGAGAGAGAGGGACGAACTGACAGTGAACTAGCGCGGTGATAAAGTTATGGGAAGTAAATTTTCGTCGCATATGCCATGTACTGGTCGAAATATTCGCATTCAACGCCCGCAGGCATATACGTTAGGGCTAGAGATAAGGTGCATAAACACGCGTTCGTCTCTTAATAAAGCACGGCTGTGTTGCAGCGTATATCAACGCAGTCTCATTCTAGTACAACTGCCGAGGGATGTGACATCGCACGCTTAGCGCTGGCCACCACTCAAGCATATTTGGCTATAGAAGGTGCTATAATAATAGAAATTAGTTTATTTTCTCCGCGAGCGTTAAAGAACCGCTAGTAGACAAAATTACCCCCTCCCTCCCTCCTTCGGTTACAGCGCCTGTGATAGTCCGTGTATAGGACTGTAGCGTTTAACCGCACACCTTGATTTCGTTTCGTTCAATCCTGACTACTTATTTTATTTATATATTGTACGCTCAAGACCGAGGTATTACAGAGGGGAGTGGGTAAAAAAAAGAAAGAGAACATACATAAGTAACTAACAAAGCACCAAAAGTGCTTTAGTTAACACAGGAAAATTGATTAGTTAATTGTATCAAGGAGCGATGATGTCAGATATGGCCGAACAAAACTTTGAGTTGTCCTTGATTGCAACAACTGCGCCGGGAAGGTGGTTCCATTCTTGGGAGGTCCTGGGAATAAATGATTCTTGACAGGTTCTGGTGTGGCAATGAATTATTCCAAGCTTATGGCTATGATCAATGCGAGAGGAAATGTAGGTAGGAGATGATATAAGATTATCGCCCAGGTAGGAATTGTGGAAATATAGTTTATGAAATAAAGTAAGGCGAGAGCACTTACGTCGGGCTGAGAGCAGAGGAAGTAGCAAGAAATTTTTCATCGACGTTACACTTGAAGCGCGACTATAATTACTAAAATGAAACGCGCAGCATTGTTTTGGATTAATTCAAGTGATTGAATAAGGGTTTGAAGGTGCGGGTCCCAGAAGGATGAGGCGTACTCCATTTTAGTCCTAATAAGCGTTTTGTATAAGATTAATTTTAATGACATAGGAACAGAAGAAAAATTTCGGCGAATATAACCTAGCATGCGGTTAGTATTGTTGATTACCTTATCGATGTGTAATGACCAGGAAAGTGTCCAGGTTATGTGGACGCCTAGGTATTTATAGGATGTTATGGCTTCTAGTGGAGTATTATTAAGATAATACTTCGGCGGAGGAATATTGCTGCGAGTAACACGCATACATTTACATTTAGTTACATTAAGTTGCATTAACCTTACGTCACACCAGTTAGAGATAGCGTTAATATCGTCTTGTAGGAACTTATCAGACCTGTCTGAGATTTTACAGAGGATAACACAGTCATCTGCGAAAAGGTAAATGCTAGAAGAAACATCATTGGGCAAATCGTTAATGTAAATTAAGAAAAGAAGAGAGCCTAGAACTAATCCTTGGGGCACACCAGAGTCTACGGGGCTAAATGGGGATATATGGTTATTTGACGCAACGTACTGTGACCGATTAAGAAGAAAATGTTCAAGCCATGCAAGCAGGTTAGGATCAAGAGTAAGTTTGGTAAGTTTATATAGAAGCAATTTATGACACCCTTTCTCGAAGGCCTTGACGAAGTCAAAGAAAACAGTCAGCGAATGAACCTTTGTCAAGAATAAGATGAAAGCTGCGAGTAAAAAAAGAAGTTGAGTTTCGCAAGGACAAGTTTTTTCGGAAACCATGTTGTGCTTTAGTGAAAAATGAATTATTGTTTAAGTGCTTTGATAAATGTGAGTATATAATATGCTCAAGAACCTTACAAGGAATGCTGGTGAGGGAAATGGGGCGGTAGTTCAGGGGCGAAATTTTGCTGCCGGTCTTGTGAAGTGGGACCACCTTCCCGACCTTTGAATCTGCAGGGAGCTGATGGGTGTCTAGAGATTGCTGAAAAATTCTTGAAAGTAGAACCAGATGAATAAACAACAGTATTTTCAGAAATTTTTCGTTCATCAAATCAGCACCAGGACTTGATGACAACTTTAGACCTTTAATTACATTTTCGACCCCAAGAAGGTCAATGATTATAAAATCCATAGCTGGGTAATTGCAACACTCAAAAGTTCGAAGCACAGAATCAGTACATGCGACGAAGTTGTCACAAAACACAGTACACGGGGAAGTAAGTCGAGTACCGGTGAACCACTGGAATCGATCAGCATGACCGCATTGTCTTTTGAGGGGTTAATAACATGCCAAAACTTTTGGGGGTCATTCGCAAGCATTTTGGGCAATGTGTGTACGTGGAATGCCATTTTGGCAAGTTTTATAGCCTCTATGTAGGTACCGTTTGCCTCCTTATAAGTATCCCATTTCGAAGCCAGTGCACCTTTATTTGCTATTCGATACAGTCGTTTTTTCCCGGTTGGAAAGCCTTTCTAATTGGGAGTTGAACGAGGGCTTCTTAACATTGCATGATATTACACTTGACGGAATAAACTTATTGGTGAGCTCACATATTGTATTTTGTAAAACGATCCAGTTCTCATCAACAGTGCCATCATCAAATTGGCTTAAGAAAGGATCAAGAAAGCTATCTAGCTCAATATTAATATCGTCAAAATTTGTCCTGTCATAGTGATGAATTAATTTTTTTTCAATTACTGGTTTTCACACAGGAGACAATATGTTGAACGAAAGACACAGGTGATCGTTTAAGCCCGGTAAGCATGAAACATTGGTAACCATGTCAGGATGAGAGCATAAGATTAAGTCAAGGATGTTAGCAGCGCTGGCTGAGATCCTTGTTGGTTCCAATACTAATTGCGATAGAGAAATAAAGAGCAGAGATCAAGAAAGTGATTACTTTGCGAAGAAAAGGGATAACAGCGCGGAGGATCAGTAGTCCAGCATATGTTGGGAGGTTGAAATCTCCCAATAATATAATGGGGTTTGAAGGATGCCGCAAAGTAAGTGTGTTAAGCACATTGTGAAGCTCAGCGGTGAAAATGGGTGGGTAGGAGGGAGGGCGGTAGCAAACAAAGATCGTAATTTTACGATGACCGATATCAACGCAAGCACACACAGCTTCCAGGTTACAGTGAATGTGGACTTCATGACACTGCAAGGACTTTGAAATAGCGCGTAGTACGCCTCCGCCTTGGCGAGCAGTGCGATCGCAATGGAAGATACGAAAACGAGACAGGTCAAAGATTTCACAATCTTGTACTTGAGGTTGTAGCCACGTTTCGGTTAATGCAATAATACCAGCATCACAGCTATCGACGAGCGAGTCAAGTTTCTCGCGCTTGCTAATCACATTTCTGGCGTTAGCAACAAGCACCGAGGCTTGTGCTGTTAAAGATATATCATTGCCCCTCGCGCGTTCCTACATAGCAGGGTGATGACGCGTGCGTGATCTGGAACAGCACTTTAAACGTCTTAACGCTGTCACTTGTTGGATCATACATGAAACATTTCCTATCAATGAAAAGCTTGTTACAACGTAGTTTAAATGAGGGGGAATCAGGCTGGTTTTTACCAAATTCGAGAGGCTATTTCCTAGCGAGCCTTGTCGCAGGCGAGTAGTCTTCAGATACTGAAAAGTTGATACATTTCAGCTTGCCGCGCGGAGAAAGCAAGCTCTCCTTAATTTTAAAGTTCGATAGTTTCATTATAACCGGGCGGCACTTCGTGTTCTAAAAACTCCCAATTCGGTGCGCCCGTTCAACTGACTTTGGTGGTAAGGCACTTCCCATCGCAGAGGATAGAGCATCCAGCGCTTTCTGTTCAGTTTGCAGCCATGATTCACGGGAACCGGGTATGCCGTAAAAAATCAAGTTATTACGCCTTGATCTGTCCTCCAAGTCATCCAAGCCCGAGGCAATGGTGTCCTGCTGCTTTTCCAACGACTCAGCGCTCTTTTGAATTATGGCGAAATCATTGCAAACAATGTCTACTGCATCAGATTTACTTTCAAGTGATTCAAGGCGGCGGAAAATATCGGTTAGCTTGCTTTCAATTGCGTTTTGGCTAGTTTTCAGAACCTTCATATCCGATTTCAACTCAGACTGACCTTTAGCAAGCTCGACTGTCGTCTTCTTTATGTCTTTAAGCATTGAGAAGACGGTGCTCATCTGATTAGACGGGGTTCGGAAACACTACTCGAGGCAGGGGCATCCTCAGCTGACTTCTGCACCTTTGGAGGCCCCGGGTTTTCCTCGACATCACCGCATTGCAACAACAACAGCACTACGTCGAGGCAATTGCACACAGTAGCATGTAAGACAAGTCGGCATGGGAGCAGCAAAAGGGAGCGATTGTCACTCCGTTTAGCATGCAGAGCCAAAATGTTACGCACCTGCGGATCGAAGAAAAGTTGCGCACGAGGCATTGTGCAACGATTGCTGCTCACATGTCCACTCTTGTGTAGTAATCATTTATATTTCTTCATTGGGTCTGTCTGAACAACCCGTTGACATATAAAATAACATCTGGACGAAATATAAAATTCACATGCTAATTATATCATCATCCGATTATCAGCCTATATTTATGTCCACTGCAGGACGAAGGCCTCTTAATTCCTGCGTTCTCCAATTACACCTGTCTTGCGCTAGCTGATTCCAACTAGCCCCTGCAAATTTCCTAATTTCATCACCCTACCTAGTTTTCTGCCGTCCTCGACTGCGCTTCCATTGACTTGGCACCAATTCTGTAACTCTAATGGTCCACCGGTTATCTATCCTATGCATCACATGGCCTGCCCAGCTTCATTTTTTTCTCGCAATGTCAACTAGAATATCGGCTATCCCAGTTTATTCTCTGATCCACACCGCTCTCTTCCTTCTCTTAACGTTACGATTAACATTTTTTGCTCCAACGCTCTCTGCGCGATCCTTAACTTGTTATCGAGCATCTTTGTTAACGTCTAAATGTCTGCCCCATATGTTAGCACCGGTGGAATGCATGATTGTAGACGTTTCTTACCAGCGACAGTTTTAAGCTCCCAGCCACGATTTGGTAATGCCTGTCGTAGGCACTCCAACCCATTTTTATTCTTCTGTAAATTTCCTTCTCCTGATCAGGGTCACCTGTGAGTCCCCTGAGCTAATAATATACGAACTCTTAACAGCTCTCTAGCGCTCTAGCGCTAACAGCTCTCTAGTCTACTAGCTCTTAAAGTTCTGTTTCCGTTTATGCCCTCCTTACGCAATGCTCCTACGGGGGCCTGTAAGGTCTTTGTAAATAAAAAATAAAAATAAAAATAAAAAATACTTCTACGCCGAAGTCACGTCTAAAGCTTTGAAAACGCACTCGTGATACAGAACAGATCGTGCTCAGAGATGTAACGAAGATACGCACTGGGGGCAGCCTTGTAAACGGTAATTAGCCCGAATAATTCCATAATAAGCGAGATGATTTAGATGTGTGGTCAACCCTGCATATTCATTGTTCATTCGCCTCTCCATCACGGCATTCCGAACCAATAGCCTTCTTGCTGAGCGACGTGATCAGAACATCGGTTGCTAGGGCGGCCATAAGTGCCCACTTCTGCCTTTTTTTCCCCTTTTACGTCGTAGTTACCTGCTCGCTTTGTCTTTCTAAAGATTCCTCCGCTCCCACGAAGCGCTCACGTCATTTGACTTCCTCATTAGCCTGCGTAGTTGTCACGGTTACGCGGCACGACCTGTGCCCTTCGGATTGCCCGTGGCGCTGCCGAATGCAAAATACTCACAGAACAACACGCGTAGATTGGCGTAGCTGCGGCCAAGCGTGCAGTGGCGGCCTTTACGGCGGCGTTTTATTTACTCCGCGGCGCTCCACGCTCCGTGGACGGCATTCCAGTCCCTTGCGGTGCCTCTCGGTGGTATGCTCAACCTCCTCGCCTCCCTGTCTTGTGCGTGCGCCCAAGTTTATTCTCAATACGCGCGAAGAAGAGTCCTTGTTTCTTCGGCGTTCTTTATAGTTCCCGTCCTGCTCGTCTTCCTCATCGCTGCTCTCACGTGTTTCGCCCCCTCTATCTATCTGAGCGCAGCATAATCTGCGCTCAACGGAGCGTGCACGACGATGCACTGTTCCGAGTCGGAGATCCGATGATGCGGACAACTCGACACCGGAGGCCCGCTTGGGCGGTACGCTGTACCTACTGGCGGGTCGTTAAGTTACAGCTGTCTGCATACGCTGGCCTTAGCCTCTCTTTTGTCTAAAACCAGTGTGTCCACGCAGCTCGAAGGCACTTGCTGTCCGAGTGCGCGTTGTTTAGACAACGTAAAGGACATGTCAGCTTGCTCGTCCGGCGGACGTGCTGCATGGTAGATTTAGGAAGCGCTCGCCCAGCGCACGGATAGAGAGAGCGGTGTATAATAAGCAGCAAGCACGATGAACTGGATAGGCAGCAACAGGCTACCGCTGCTTGGATATGTGGTCGTCCACCTTGTCTCTGCCGCTGAAGGCGTCTATGAGACCACAACTATCGTGGCTGGAGCACCAACGGCCAGCGAGGTACCCACGCGTAGCTTCGAGGCCGATATGGACGATGCCCTCACTCTGCTTTCCCGGAAAGCACTACCACTGGTCTCGGAGTTGTTGACGAGTGGGGAGCTCGGCGCTGCCTGTTCCTCGAGTCTCATCAAGCTCTTCCTGCATCTAAGGCTCAAGGAACCATGGGCGATCCGCAGTGAGTACATCTGTGGGTCGGCTCCAAGCGTGATCATTGCCACTGAAGTAAACTATCAACGAAAGTTGGCAATTCACTTCAGTGGGAAAGTCAGCAAAAGCATAGTCGTTTGTGACATTGTTGCTCTTGAAAAGGCTAGTCATTAAGTTTTTGTCGAGCTACGACGGAAACAAGAACCTCGGGTGCCCAAACTATCATCAGAACATAAGGCGAAATTGGTTCTGACCTTTGTGTCTTTCATGCAATGCATATGCAACATGAAGTAGAGGACCTGTTTCTGTCTCAGTGAGGCTGCTATACTTTTGAAACTATACTGCTTGTATTGAAACAGCTTTGCAGGCGAATTGAACGGTAACGCATCGTAGCGTTGACCTCTTTCTTTTAAATATTTTGTGAACTATTTCGCATCGTTTCTATTCTACATGCGTGCATAGGCAATTAAACATAACCTGGTACACTCAAAACGAGGTAATGAACATCAAATTCTTGCGTGGAGATCAGCCAGTCAGTGGGGTGGTCGGAAGGTGAAAATGAAACAAAACTACATATTCTACTATTCCGCCTGTTGTCGCCAAAGAGAATATCTGAGACTTCAAAGTAAACGCCGTATTTCCGATAGCTTGAAATCGCTGATAAATATTACATTTGTTTCGTTCAATTTAGCCCCCGGTCAGCCTCTGAGATACAGCATCATGAACTGATTTGACTGAGAAAACAGCGGGAAGCTATGCTGATAAGCACTGTAGTGCAGTCGCAGTTGTGTTGCTACGTTGATTTTCAAACACCCGTATGGTGCGGTCGAGTCGAAGTTAACGTTGCGTTTAGAACTTGTGTCATGGTGTTTCTACAGCCAAGAACATCTCGATCCAGGCGAAATAGATTGTCATAGGTTCCTTTTTTGTCAAATATTGCATTAGCTCCACTAACTACTATATTTAACTTTATTTTAAAAACGTTCTTGTATAAACATCCGCGTAGCACGACCACTCTGCTTCGGGCACTAGCAGAGTGAACGTGCTCTTTTTGTTCGACGAGTACACACCTCTCGAAAATTGACTCAAATATCCGGCGATCACTTACTCCCACAAAAGGTGTATGTAGCACTCCTCTTTTTTATGTCATATTCGACTGGTCATGCGGCCGTAGCGGTGGTGAAATGGTAGAGCATGCGCCATGTATGCGGGAGGCACTAGGTTCGAATCCTGATGCCGCCGGAAAGCCACCAGTTTTTCCTAATGGGTAGAGATGTACCACGACCTGGCCCTCGGTTGTTTATATGGGTTCTCATCTTGAAACGGGGCCTTACAGAGATTTGCGAGGATGTATGGGCGCCCCTTGTCCCCACCACAGCTTTGGTGAAATAGTCAAGATACTGCCGCTGCTGTGGGAGGCAGACGAGCGCTGCCGCCGGGTACCTACCGGTAAAAAAGGCACAAGCTCGCTTCTAGCTGGCCTGGTGCTCGGCCACTACTGGAGTTCCAGACGTTTGAAAGGACACCCATCATTGGGAAGTTGGCGGCATGAGACTGCCAGACTCCCTTTTTTCAGTACACGCTTCAAGAGAAGCAGTCACATTGGTATTTTTTGCTCACAGTGTTACCAAGGCATGCTATGCCACTCTCAGTGTTTTGGCAAGTTTCTTCACGATGAGCCTCTGTGGCTGTGCTTCAAAAGTTGTGTAAGACAATAATTAGGCTGTATTGCCATAGCAGGCTGGCTACACCGTCGATGATAAGCAAGAACCATAATTAAATGCGTACATTCTTGTAGCACAGCTTTGAAGCTATATTGTACAACTTTACAGCAAGGTGGCAGCGCTCTGAAACGACCAGATGAACATGCCATTAGCGTGAACGTTGGTGAGACATGTTGAGAAAAACTTTAAATAGAACATAATCCCTCCATATATCGAATTTCGAATGTAACCAGCCTAGAATAAGGCGAAAACAAAAGCGCCAGAAATTCCGTAGCTGTTTGCTAACACAGTTGCACCGAGCTTACCAAATGGTAAGACGCGAGGCAAACAATAGCTCACGACTCATTGATCGCAGGCACACAGACGAGGACAGGGCAAAACAAAACGAGCGTGGAGCTTTATTCAGAAATATGATACGCTTATATAGTTTGTTGGTCACACCACCTCCGCGAGAAACAGCGATCCAAAATGCGTCTCATCCCACTCGGAAGTTTAAATATTGAGGCTGTAGGGTTATGCTTCTCCACCACCATTGCCTCCTGTATGCGTACAAGATTCATATGCGTATGCTTCCTGTATACTCAAGTTATTTCTCAATGACCCTGATTACCCCTCTCCCCCCTCTCCCCCCCATCTCCCCCCCCCCTCGCACCACCTCCACCTGACGCCTCCCACCTCTCCAAAAATATGATCTTATTCTCATTTGATAGAATACAAGCTTAACGTTTGTATATGTGCTCGAGCACTGGCCGTGGGCTGCCATTTCGTTTAGCGTGCGGGTGGATAGATAACGCAACCTGTTGATGCCAAATGGCAATCCATGAGTGCATATAAGATGGTGTCACGTACCACCAAACAGCCATTCTTGTATGCTTTCTGACTTGCATTCAAAAAGTAGTTGATCATTATTCTATGTAAGGCCCTTATATATATATATATATATATATATATATATATATATATATATATATATATATATATATAGTTGTTGGGTCTGAAGATGATGATGAACCCATTTTGTTTTTCAATCGCTTCATATGATTACTGGAATGCTTGGTTGAAACTAAGATAACGTGGCATACGTGACCCGACCTTAGAGTGCTTAAATGCAGTTTCTTTACGGCAAACCAGTGCAATGTGACGTGGGCTTATACGCAAGTGCAAGTGCAAGGGCTGCTGGAGCTATATGCGACTGTCTAATCAGCAACGTGTTTTATACGGACAGGGCGTCTAGCGCTCTAGCGAAGTACTATTGGTTTCTTTGCAATTCGTGTCACTCAACGATCATCATGAAAAGCATAAACTTTTATTGTTACCACGCACGCGTTCTTTTAGTGGTGACCGCCAATGGCCTGGTGCCGACCAACCTGCTCGAGGGCAGTCTGGTGAGCTTGGGAGGCTACGAGCAGTGTCTGAAGACCCGCTTTTATGACTACCAGGGCGAGCTACTCTTCAAAGGACGCTACTGCTCGCTCTTTGCCCAAATGCCCAAGGATGCCATGCGCAGCCTCGTGGAGCGCTTCCAAACCGCCGGCATGCTACGCGTGAGTTCAACTCCACAAGCGACTGCGAAAGATGGATCGTGGGATTAGCAGTAGGAAGTCATTCGTGAGAGAGCCCCCGGTTCGAAAGCCACAGGCAACCAAAAGAATCAGATCAATAACCACAGTGTTTCAACTAATCAGAAACGCGCTAGCTTATGTGATGCCAAGGGGAGTATTGTAAGAAATCAGACTAGAGGCAGCTACATTGTCAAGTGGGATTGATCTGAAGCCCCGGCTGCTCTTTTAAAAAATTTTTGGCTTGCCTCACTAGAAGAAATATATGAAAAGTTGCAAGTTTCCAATGCATAATTGATAAGAGAAACCCACGCGAAAGCCTTGTAGGAACAACCTATTTCTCGCAACGTTTGGTTTAAATTCCATTCCACATTATTGCTCCAGACAAGTAGAAAAATTTGGAAAGGACACCCGGACACAAAGCTGTTTCACGACAGCATGACTAGGTCTGGCCAACCTGAGATTATATTTAAGTTTTGAAACGTCATCTATAGATGCGGCGTGGCGATGCAAGCTCACGGCTAACAAACGGTGCTAACACAATAAATGACGGCAAAGTGAATGGCTCAAACAGGCGTAATTTATCAAGTCACTTTATTTAACCCCCCAAACCCAACGTATCATATTAACAGTGGAGCTGTTTAAGCCGGCCGTAAATCTGTGACGCGTAAACAAAAAATGTGGGCCGATCCTGGCGGTAGTGCAGAAAGGGTCCAAGCGCAATGGCACATACCCTTGTGAACTAGCGAAGCTGAGCCTGGATAAGTCTAGCTAAGCATGATTGTGACTACTTAAGCTTAGTCAGTGATCAATAGTTAGTCAATAGCCAATCAATAATTAATCGATAATCGATCAATAATCAATAAATTCCGGAAAATGCTGGGAATGATTTGGTAGTGCTTATCTAACCCAAAAACGGGGCCAATACCTTGCGATAGTCAATGGATAGCCAATCAATAGCTAATTGATAATCGACAAATAATCAGTCAATTCCGAGAAATGCTAGGGATGACCTGGTAGTGCTTAGCCTAGCCCAAATACGTGGCCAATACCTTGCGATATCCAATTGATAGCCAATAAATAGCTAATCGATAATCGATCAGTACTCAATAAATTCCTGAATATGCTGGGGATAAATTGATAGGGCTTAGCCTAGCACAAAAGCCAGGACTAGCTAGGTGCCCACCAGCTGCGCTGTCTCTTTAGCACTCTGCCTCCACTGCAAGTTACGCTAATTTTTTTATACGCTGAATTTGATGCCTAAAAATTCAGATTTAAGGGCTAATGACCTAATATAGAGCCAGTACTAGTGTTTTTGATATGCTGGAGGGATTTTTCAGTTATGAACAGTTCAGCAAATCAATTAAAAATTAAGCGATTACTGTACAGATTAATCTTTACTGAATTATCATTTCGCTGTTTTCTTTGTACTAATATACATATACTCTCCATGGCCAGAAATAAATGTGAACGCGCTGTTTTAGTCTTCTTTGATGTGGAATGATGTTTGGGCTTTGTGGGGTTAAGATAGCCAGAAATATTCTAAACGAAAATGTGGGCAAGGTAAGTGAACGTACTGTTTAATACATGCTTTCTATTTATTATGTTGGGCTGGAAGTTATTCTTGGAAATAAAGAAATATCTAAGATATCCTGATCATCACGACGCAGTCTTATACAGGGGGAAAACACCCTTACGTGAGGATTTACGAGTACTTCGCTGCGTATTGCCAAGTTTTTATTTTTTTAGAATCCTTGTCAATGACAGTTGAATTCCAGTTGTCGACACAAATTTACGGAGGTTTCATTTTGTTATGAATGTTTGTCATTGCCTGTGCCCGTTCCAATGGACCATTCTTTCGCATGGGCGACTTTATGAGTCTGAGATACTGTTGGTTTGAGGATCTTGAAAGATCAAATATTTTGAATGCATAGAACCACTCTCAACAATTTGTGATACGGCGGAGATCCACTTTGACTGTTTTACGCTTCATAAATTTTTTTTTTCAATCAAACATACGCAGGGGCGGAAGGATCCACTGACTGCGACTATGGGCACCGGTTTTCACAGCATCGACTTTAGAGTTGGGATATGCCTGCCCTCACTGTGCTCACGCTTTGAAATAGATTATCTCTTTAGTTCAAGTAAGCACGTTTCTTCCTATGCTATTATTTTGCATGTCTACGCACTTCAGCACGATTATTCCTCCGCAATCGCTGAGATGGAAATACAGTTATGACTAGAATGCCTGTTGTTCGAGTTTTTATTGCTTCACCACATTGTTCATGGGGATGTTCAGGCTCTTCTAAAGAGTTACTATATGGCGTTCCATTTCCATTTATTGCTGTTGCCAGTAGTTACCGGCCTGAAAACGGCATACAGTATACAGTGTTTCGCGAACGGGGCATGCAGTGCGACAGAAAAGACGGGAACACCGCGCCGTGTTCTCGTTTTTTCTGTTATCTTGCGTGCTGTCAGTGCGTCATTCTAAAAGCGAGATTTTTCTCCGCCTATACAGACAATCCAGCACTTACCTGAGCGGTCACAGTTCTTGAAAGATGTAGTGTAACGCTATCGACTTATGACGAAATTTCTTGTAACGAACTGCACTGCCTACCTATATAGAATGGTCATCTAGTATAGAATTTTGAAAAACTGAGGCAGTGATTGGAGGAGTGATTTGCCAGGGACATTTCGGATCCAAAGGACACATTCTAACTGATGAAAGAGCGTCTTCTTGAAAAACCGGGCCGTCAGTTTTTTTTCTTCTTTGTATAACTATTCGCGCTGTGTTTCACGAAGTGAAGGTGAATTCTGAGTTGGGTTTGGTGGCTCCTAATAGGCCAGCTCTGCAACCACACTCGCAAAGTTACGCAACTTGGGAAATACTATGTACTTGGCCTCAGCAAAAGTAAAGACGCGAAAAAGTGTTATGCGTTTGTAATTAAAGTGGTGGTTCGAGAGCTCAATGTCCGAAAATTTTAAGGAAAAATATTGAAAATTGTATCGCGCTGGGAGTGACGAACACACTGCATACTTCTAGTAAAAAAAAGAAAGAAAGAAATATCACTTAATTACACACGTGAATGTTAGCGTGCGATGTAAAAATAAATATATTATGCATGCTTGAGTACAAGAATCTCAACTCTGGCTTCATGTGCAATTTTATCAACCTATGTCGCATAATTAACAAATATGCCCACTTCCCCAAAACTCAGGCTACAAATTTTACGGAAATGAATATGTGTGTAGCTACGCGCATACATGTTCAAAGCGTGTAGAATGCAGTGAACAGTGCTCGGAATCATCGCTTTGTCCTTTTCCTGTCAATCCGCACCCACCCGCTCCCTCCCACCCTACCCCTTCCCCTATTCCTCCTTTTTCCCCCTCCCTTGAATAATCAATAAAGTTATTCCATCCATCCATCCACAGTTATGAAGCTATACGGAGTGAATGCCACGGTTCGCGGGTGCAGAACTGATGATCCAAAGTCCTTAACTATGCTGCAGGCCTGCTGCATGTAAGTTCCTCAATGAGAATTCTTTCGGTCCACGCAACTTGCCTTTGCCTCCGCTATTTACTGTCTCAACACGTCGTTTACCTCTTTCAGCGCGCTCTTCTGCTCTCTAGCACTACTTTTATGCGTTGGAACAATCGCAGAGTGGTATTTGAAGCCATTAGGTCCCACGAAACCCAGTAAAAAGTCTGGTAAGTACGCAACGATAAGGTGTAGAAGGACTTTGAGTGTCTAGTTTTTTTATTACATTCACACACTCTTAGAAAATGGTCGCGTCAGTTACTAACCAAAAGCTCGCAACTGCTTGCGCAAAGTTAACTAAGATTCTAGTAAGGGAAGTTAGTAACGGCGCCGGTTGTTGCATTTACTACTCAAAGGATGTGGTGCCATTCGGCTAGAACAGGTACTCAGTGTACAAACCATGAATATTAATGACACCGGTCTAGTGTCATCTGCTACCCAATTAAGTGGGCGGTGCATTTTCGTTTACAAGCGGGGCTTCCATTGCCAAGAAATAATTGCGTGGCTTTGCTTCTAGAAGTTATTATAAACACATATGGGAAAAAGGGAGGACCGCATTACCACCCAATTTAATGATATTTATAACTGAATAAAGTAATGACACCTAAGGGTTATAACAGGAACTTGAGGTTGCGAGTAATAAACAGCACTCTACCGAAAGGAACAAATGACAAAGGAGTGCAAATGCATTCTAGAATACAACAATCAGAATACTACGCGTCATTTTTCACAAAACTCTCTTACGTGTACATATAGCCATAACCTTTAAGAGCAGATGCTGCACCGGTTCGCACCTATATATTTGGATGAACAAACAAAAATATTAATCTATATTTGTATAACGTACAGTCTGCAAATGTGTGCACCACAACGCAGCAACTATTAATCCAACATAATGACAGAAACTATGGTTTATCTAAACATCGCACCAAGGCCGCCACTACACAGCATAATAGACCACCAGTGACGGCGATATTACCTTTTACTAACTAGTCTGTGAAACGTAGAACTGCTTAGTAAAGGGAACACTTACTATTTGGAGATTACTAGTTGGGAGAGTATCATATTTGTGGAATACGAATTGAACACGAGCAGTAAGTATCAAATTTCCCCTCGAATATCGAATAGTGGAATTGTGCTATCTGCCACAGTAAACTTTTGAAAATTTGGTGCAGCTAGTGAAAACACCCTGTATGAGGTATCCCGGCTAACTTTAGCGAAGTGGTAAAAAAAGAAGAAAAAAAAAATAAAAAACTAAGACCTATGGTGTTCAGTCGTCAGAGCTCTGACGACCGCGGTGCGTAAGTCCAATAACACTAAATAAATGTCGCTGAAAATATATGAGAAGTTGCGACAAGAAAAAAAAAAAAGAGCTGCTGAAGGACTTGTACGGTATAGACACGTGTAAAAGAGCCAGTTCTAAAGAAAACATCACTGGTTGTAGCCAACAAAATAAAACTACCACACGACTAGATCGCACTTTCATAATATTGCACTAGATTGCAGTACACTTTCATAATATACATGTAGCCTAATGTCGATATTTAATCATATGATAGGAATCCGCGGCCGTTCAGGCGAGGCACATCGGCGACTATTCATTCCTTCTTGCGAACATCAGAAGCACATTAAGGAAGCGTGATACCTAATCATGTTTGATGGACACGTGCGTAGTTAATATTGTTGTTTTAACCGAGATTTTATTGTAAAGTAAAGTCAAGAATTGTGAAGCCTTTTCTTGTGAAAAGAAATATACAGTGTACAGACATGACCAAAGTGAGCGATCAGGGGGCGGTATTTTGATTGCCGTTTCTAAAGGCATACATTCTTACATTGTCCCGATCCAATAGCTTGAATTTCTCCGTACATGCGTTACCTTAAAGCATCACGATGTCATTGTTTGTGCATGTTATCGGCCTCCGCTTTCTGCCACCACATTCTGTGATGAACTCTACGATGGTCTGAACAAAGTTGTGTCTAGACACCTGAAAGCGCCAATTTTTCTGATGGGTGATTTCAATTTTTCAGGTATTGTAACTACTAATTGTAACTACCCTATTGTAACTACTAATTCATTCGAGTGTTTAGCTTTCATTGACCTCTGTTCTACATTTAACATTTCTCAGCTCGTAAAAGAACCAACTCGCGTTACCCCCTCATGCGCAAATGTGCACGACCTTGTGCGCAACAACTATCCTGATTCTGTCTCTTCCCTAGCCCTACTGCCAGGTCTAAGTGATCATCTTACAATCCACTTTACTACGCCCTCGCGCTCGCACCGCACTTCAAAGCAGTCAAAAATAATCCTCGATTACGGGAGAGCAGACTTCCAAGCCATTAATACTGCTTTGTAAAGTTTGTTGAGTTCTTTCCGCAGTTCTGGAAACGCACAGTGCATGAGAACTGGCGGTTATTTCAAACCGCAAGTCAAAGCGCTCATTGATAAATATTTCCGCTGCGACGAACACCTAGCAAGAGACGTTCGCCCTGGTTCAACCTATCCTTAAAAGGCCTACTAAGCAAGAAAAAGCGCATGTTCTGCCACTGCAAGAAACTTATCACTGACAGAGCAAGGTTGGCTTATCAATCTACTGCTGCGGAGTATAAACGTGCTCTCATCGGTGCTAAACAGAATTATTTTCATTCACCCCTTCCTTCTTTACTTACTTCAAATCCACGCAAATTTTGGAATGTTACCGGCATGCGCGAATCTGGTGAAGTTCGCTTGAAGAATGATCGAGGATTCTTTGTCCCAAATAAAAGGTGCTGTATCCTACTCAATAACACATTTTCATCATCTCTTTCACATGTTGCACCAATAACCGTTCCTATTATTTCTGCACCTGACTTCTTACAAATGGACCCTATTCTTATCGACTGGATAGGCATTTCTAAACTCATTCAAGTTGCGAAAATTTGATCGTCAGCCGGTACCGATGGTATTAACTATAAGTTTTTGAAAAGCACCCAGACTTGTTCATCTATTATACTGTCGTATGTTTTTTCGCAGTCATTGGAGAGTGCCACGTTGCCGGACTACTGGAAGGTGGGAAAGGTGGTTCCGGTGCATAAATCTGGTGATATTCATAGCCCCCACAACTACAGACCTATTTAATTAACGTCAGTTCCATGGAAGCTGCTTGAACGTATAATATATTCTAACCTAATGTCGAATCTCGAATTGAACTGTTTCTTCACACCTAATCAGCATGGTTTTCGAGAACACCCCTCCTGCGAAACTCATCTGCTCGCGTTTGCCAATGATTTGTATTCCATTTTGGATTGTTCATCATTTGTGGATTGCATTTTTTTTTAGATTTTGCGAAGGCATTTGATACTGTGTCACATCAACTACTACTTTTCAAGCTTAGTAAACTAAATTTTGATACTGATCTGATGAAGTGGATCGAGTTCTTTTTGCAAGGTCATACCCAGTACGGTACAATTAATGACTGTGACTCACCTACTGCCCCATAACATCCGGAGTTCCACAAGGCTCCGTACTAGGTCCTCTGTTTTTTCGAAGTTATATTAACAATCTTACTTATTCCATTCACTCACAAATTAGACTCTACGCTGATGATTGCGTATTATATAGACAAATATCTAAACCTTCTGATGCAGCCACTCTTCAATCTGATCTGGATAACATCTCCAGTTGGTGTCCCAACTGGTCCATGAAACTAAATATTAGTAAGTGCAAAGCAATGAGAATAACGCGGACGCCTAACCAGTCTTCGTGCACCTACTTCCTTAATAACTCTCCTTAACTTCAGTCTCTGTTTATAAGTATGTTGGCGTATAAATTATTGACAACCTATCGTGGAAAACGCACGTCGAACATATCACTAATAATGCTAGCCGAACACTTGGTTTCCTTCGCCGTAATAAATAAATAAATAAATAAATAAATAAATAAATAAATAAATAAATAAATAAATAAATAAATAAATAAATAAATAAATAAATAAATAAATAAATAAATAAGTTTTCCCTGGCTTATGTGTCCCTAAAGCTACTTCTATATAATCCTCTTGTGCGCCCGAAACTAGAGTATGCCTCTTCCGTTTGGGATCCTCACACCAAATCACTCATACAAGTCCTCGAATTGATCCAAAATCGCTCTGTTCGTTTTATACTTTCGAATTATTCCAGTTCAGCCAGTGTAACGCTTATGAAGAAAACATTAGATCTTCCTGACCTTTCCTTACGCCGTCGTAATTCTCGTTTATGCCTCTTTCACAAAATATATTTCACAAAATTAAACTCTGAAGCAATCACTTTTTATTACTCCCACTTATTTTTCATCCCGCAAGGACCACCGGTTCAAAGTTGGCGTGCCAGGCTGCAGGACTAATCTTTATTTTGATTCGTTTGTTCCGGACACTAACGCGGACTGGAACCACCTTCCTGCCTCCGTCGTCTCCATCGCAGTACCTGAAGCCTTCAAGTCCGCTGTATATGATCATCTCCATTAATCTGCCTACTACACATGTATTCTTGTCTATTACCCACTCCTCTCTGTAACGCCGAACGGTCCTGAGAGTAAATAGATAAAATGAAATGAAATACAATAATTATAATCTTGCACGTATGAAGGAAATTTCAAGACAGTTCAATTATTAACAAACAGCTGCGTCCGCTAGACGATGTCTATTTGAGAGTTCACAATAAATGCGACGCGTACATGTAGTCAAGGGATAGTTGTCCCAATGCAACTCTTTCTGACTAAAAACTAATAATTACTTCCTTAATTACAAGTGCTACGGTGCATTGTACTGCACAGTTTAAGGCTGTAGCTTGGCGGTGCTAGCCCATTTAGAAGGAATGACAATACTTGCGTTGAATTCATGACATTTTCTAAAGAAACAAGTGCAGGATCCGACGGGGGCGTTATTTAAGCGGGGCCAATATGGAAACACTGGAGCTTATAGCGGCTTACCCAGGCCAGATAAAACAAAACAAACTAGCACGGCTGATGTGCGCACCAGTCAAATCAGTGGATGCACATCTGAATATGTCATGCGTCCTTGAATGCAGTTTGAATGCGTGATAAATCAAAGCAAAGGCTCAGTTCGAAGCCTGATACTCTGAAACACACTCCCCGTTAAGTTACGTCACATACTCTCCGGTACACACTGCCCGGACGCCGTATTATAGCATAACTTTACATGTAAATGTCATTGAATAAAGTTACCAGCTAACTAATTAAAATACAACTATTTCCTAATTAAATTTAATAATGTCCGCGCTTAATGTGTCCGTACAATGAATCATAAAACTCCAGTTCGCTTAGAGACTGTCATTTTTACTCATGAAAACGTCTTTAACAAGCGCCATGCTGCTGTGTGTGTACTATGTTCGTCATAGTATTGGTGTTAAGCTTGTCAATAATTGCTCTCTGTGCACAGAAACAAGGTATGCTTTTATAAGCTTTTCGCTTTCAGAAGCTTATCTCGTCAAGGTTTTGTGCTGGTTCTCTGTCATTTCGAACACCCAACGCCTCTTCAATGTCAGCCAATATGAAGGAACACCACGCGAGAATTTGCTCTTCTTCAGCGGAGCCAAGTTGATCCTGTGCTTCTGGGTGGTCTTCTTTCACTCCTACACGCTGATTCAACCCGAGTTCTACCGTAAGCTGTGTTTATCTTTTGCACCTCTAAAGCCTGTTTCAAATAAAAGCGATTTTTGCCCAAAAGCGGCATGGTGGCTGTCGCCGAAACTGAAAACCCCACCAATTTCGCTGCGATCACGATCGAAATATTTGAAAAAATTCGCTAGTGGTGAGAGCCTCTGACCAATCGTACAACGCCAGCGAGAAGTGACGAAGTGACGTGAAGAGCACGTGACAGGGGCGGTGTCAAGGCGCAGAGAAGCTGACGCGATCGAGCTGGCAACGCTTTCCTAGCAAGCGACATCTAGTGTCGAACCAACTGACGGGAACTTCCATTCGCATGGCTCTAAATTGTGCTACGTGGTATTGCATTCAAGCAAAGCATTCTTGGCGAGTTCAACCCAGTTTCCTGTAACGACTATCTGGCGACTATCTGGCCGTTCTCGTGGGCTGATCCTGAAAAATGTGCAGTATATAAATATGGCCCGATCACGAACATAGGACAGTTGAAAAATGTTGGCTGATCCCCTGAGTAATGCAGTATAAAAAATCAAAGCAGACTTAACTCCAGTTGACATCTACGTAATGCGAAGCACGCTTGGTTTGGTAGAGAATGGTTCTTATGAATCACATAATTGCTTTACAGCGAGCGGTTAATGCTTTTGCGACGTGTTGTGAACCAATGTGGATTGCAGGACATGGTTTTATTTTTATTGCGATATCAATTATATGGGCACTCCAGGGGCATTTCTGCCGTTGCCGTCGCGGTCGCCGTGATATTCCGTATGAAGTCCAAGGGCGGTAAAATCATCGCCGCGCGCCGTATGCTGTTTGTGCGAGTGAAAGCGCGCCAGAGTGAGCCGACATGGCAGCTCAATCTCGCGCGTTCAAAGGAGGAAAGTGGGGAGGAAGCGCGCTGTCTTCCGTCGCGCGCAAGGCACTCCGGGTAGGGGAGGGAGGGGGTGTTAGACTGCTGCGTATGGCGCGACCACAACGCCGTATCTTTAAAGCGATTTGCGACGGGGACAGAGTCTGTCGTGCGCTCTGTTTTCGCTGCTAAGTTCACGTTGAAGCGAGAGGCAGCACGAAGGTCAATTCACTCGCTGCTGCTGACGTGCTTCCTCATTCCAGCGTTTTGACGGCGAGTTTCCGCGGTCATCGAGTGAGATGTCTTCATGTTTGTGCGCGCGTGACAACATACTTGTTAATCTAGTTCGTAAACGAATGTTTACAAGCTTGTACGGCCAATAAAACTACTATGCTTACTTCATACAGCTGACTACTAATTTGCTATCGCAATGGATGCTTCACCTTTCGGGCGAAACTGCATCTTTTTTGTTGTTGTGACCCTCAGTGATCCAAGTTGGTGTCAAAGAGGTTCTGCACATACCCAATGGCAACCCAAAGAGCGATACCAAGAGAAAGAACTAAATGCCCATGTCCGGAAAATCTAGATCTACCTACAATAGGCTAATGGACCTGCACATATCCGCAATGCAACGGACGTTTACTGGAGGCCGCATATGATAATGTGCCCAAAAGTGAACAGAATTGAAATGTACTATTACTGAGCCTACATGGAATTAGAAAGCGCAGTGTCCTCATGCGCTATATACCGACGCACTGGCTGGCTGATGCATGCGCAGCGCATGCCTCTTGATTTTCGAAGATCGTACGACGACACGCTCTTCTACCACAACAGTGTGCGGCTTCATCATCTTGAGCAAGGAGCCCGCATAACAGCACAAACACACCGAGGTCACTGAAAACGAATCATTGGATCAATATAAAGCCATCGTTGCCATGATTGCTAACGCTGGAGCGCAGTATACTTGAAGAGGACTAATACGTTAATGTTCTTGGCATTGAGGAACTATCAGCATGAGTCTAACTCTACTTACGAACTCTTGCACGTCTTTTAAACAGCGTTTTAATTTAAGCATGTTCAAGAAAGGCCCACAGATAAGGATGCTATTCTTTCCCCGTGGCCGCATACAAAGCAGCATTTTGTATGCAAAATACCCGGAGAAATTTCGCATCCCTCACGCTTGAAAAACAATTAGATCGCCGGCCGCTGCTGCCTTAACTTTTTCGCTTTCAATACTGGGACTGGAATATTACACTTACTGTAACTGATATTGCCGATAATAAAATAATTCTTGTTGCTTAAAGCTCCCTGTGGACCCGTGAGGAAGCTCACCTTCAATAACGCGTAGTTTGTGCATTGGCGTCGAGGCTAACTAGTTAGGTAGAATTTAAATCAGACAGCGCACACAGTTCTGCATGCCGAGCCAGCATTCGAGATCACATCGAGTGTACAAGCGAAATGACTCGCAGCTTCAAAGGCGCAGTGAAGGCCAAATCTCTACAACCCTTGTCACCATCACTGTGCGAATAGCGTTTCGCCATGAACACCAGCCGTGATTAACTTTGCATGGCAGTGAATTTGCGTTTTTAAACCGCTTCATAGTATAGCATTAAATTACAGGGTTTTGATGTTTGCCTGTGCACTGATAATGAAGCCATCGATGGGAGAGCACGTGAATATAGGTGGTAGTACTTAAGTATGTGTATGCTTTCTAATAAAGTTAGTTGCGAGTAGCGCTGTCTTGTGTTCTTTCCTGCTTTCTGTCTTTGTCGTCTTCCGCTGCCCCTTGAAGATGTTCAACTAGTACCAATTTGCCCAAATTTTGATTCTTCTACAACACGATAACCTACGAAAATATTGGCTCCACGTTAATGAACCCCAAGTGGTCGAAATTATTCTGGAGTTCCCACTGTGGCATGCCTCATAATCAGATCATGGTACTGGCACGCAAAACCACAGAATTTAAGTTTTTAATAATCGCTTCAGGAACCATCGTTGCTTAACTGCCAGAACACGTATACAGGTCACCCTAAAGAAAAATACCTTATTACGAGGGCCGTAGTTAAAGTAATGATCAACTATTTCTTAGTACGCAAGTCTGAAAGCCCATTAGAATGGGAGTTTAATGGTACATAGTGCCATCTTTTTTTTTTTGCAATCATTGTTGGTCATTTGTTCATCGACAGGTTACATGATCTAGCCACCAGTACGCTAAACAAAATAATGTGTGGCGATGGAATTTCAGGTGAAAGAGTCAATTTGTGGCTCACAAATTCATAGAGGGCGTCAGCTTGTTTATGGCTGCGTGCGAATGTGGGTGATACATTTTTAGAGATGGCAATACGCCCATTGACGGTGAGCCTCGCGTTCATGTTTAGGCGTGGCGCATTTACTCGCCCAGTAGTTTAATCTGCACTTGAAGTAATATTGTCATACTGTCACCAACTTCCTGGGCAGAGTTGTAAAAATATTCATCACCACGTATGCTTGGATCGTGCTCCCTTCTTTGGTGTACTACACTGCCTTGACAAACCTGAAATGCATGTAGCTTCTGTCACGTACGCCCTTGGCGACGTGTTAGGTTAGCTAAGAACTTAGCTTGCCGGTTCGTTGCGGCTTCAGCCGTTGGTAAAGCTGACGGATCCGAGCAAACTGGTTCCATTCAGGTTCTGTGAAGCTCCAGATGTGGAATAAGATAGGAATCGTGTAAGATGAGTGCAATAAAGGGGAAGCGACCTTCCTGGGAGACAGTAGCTGCACCGTATTCTATATATGGTCAACATACTGCGCAAAAGTAATATTTGGGTTATATGCTGTTGACACGATCGAGCAATTAACCGATGTGATTATTACTTTCAGGAAGTGTTTCAGGGTTTCCATTATTTTATGCACAACTACCAAGCAGTACAATTCAGACCCCAAAGAAAGGGGAACCTTTGTTGCCTGACATAATCAAGTGGAATCAATTTCAGCCAAAAAAAAAAAACATTTGCTATTGCGTTCTCTCGTGAATGGCTAGAGAATCTGCACTGCAGTAGACGAAGCCGACAGATCGCTGTAGTCAATGAGTTATTTCGTTACATTAAACCTATTGGAAGTTTGTGTCCTAATTATTAACTTTACTTTTTACAGATTCCGGCTTCAAGATATTTGACTTGGGAGACAGGGTGTATTTCCAGTTAATAACAAATGCATTCTTGTCAATTTCCAGCCTCTTCTTCATTCAGTAAGTGGCAGAAGCTCTCACCTGCTGCGCATTCCTCGTTCTTCTAGGAACCCCCTTTGCTGTATGCATTCAATTCAGTTTATGAAGTTTCAAGTAATTTATATATACGTTTTTATTTATTAAATACGTATTTATTATATATACGTAATTCATTTAATAATTAGCGGCAACTATTCTTGGGTTACTTTTTTTAATTGACAAGAGATATATTTCTTCATATACATATTTCTTCATGTTCAAAAAACATAACGAGAGGGCAAAATTGAGAAAGCAATATTGTAATATGGCAAAGCCATTGCTTGATTTACCTGTGCCAGGCGCGGCCAATTGTGGAGTCAACGGCTACGAAAAATAATTTTTACCGCTTCCTTCATGTTTACGTTTGCTCTCTGCGATGTAGCGCAGCCATGTCCGCAAGCTTGTATGGAAGAAGCGAATATTTTATATAATGTACATGTCAGGCAACATTCAGTGGCGAAGATGGAAATATCTGCAGGCCTTGCCGGCATTAAACCTTGAGTTCAAATGTTTCATTCGTGGGTATTGCGAAAATCACCCGTGTCAAAACGAAGGCAGCAACACTTTCGGTGCCTATACATAGCACATTTAAATACAAATGACGAGCGGTTTTCCTGCATTGCCAAAACTAAGCGAGTCAATTCCAGCTGCTTCGCTCACACAATCCTTCTCTTGGCAGAGGATTTACGTTTTCGTACCTCGCTAATGTGGACAACGAAGGGCTTCCTCCAACAAAGTGCTTGCGTTCCTATTTGCTGATTCTTGTTCATCGATACATCAGGTAAGCCTCCTGCCAGAGTTTCACGTACGTTACTCCTTTTAAGCAAGCCTGTGCTTCTTAGGGCTGCAACATTTCTATTGTACACAGCCTCTCTTTCTTTGAATTCTAGACTGACTGTCCCCGTTGTGATTGTGGTGTTGTTCGCATTTCTGCTACCCATCATGGGGGAAGGGCCCGCCGACCAAGAGCTGTTTTCGAAACAGATCGGCAGGTGTGCAGAAAACTGGTGGACGCTGATCACGCATACGAACAACTTCAACGCGCTCAATGAAACCGCAAGTATCAGTTACTGCATTATGGCGCAATCACTCGCATGCTTTAGCGAGTTTAAAGGGGGTATGCAAAATCATTGACCGAAGCAGTCGCTTCAGCAGTATGCGGCTCTTCCCTTCTCTCTTTTATTCCTCACTCGCCTTCCCTTCTCTCACTGGAGAGTACGAGGGCGGGTTGTTGGGACTCAGGTAGCGTTTGGGCAGGTGATCATTCCAGCCACAGGGATGACTACGTCCTGGTGTAGGAGCGAGAGAAAAAGGGTTTATTCTACCATACTTAGAGTGGGTCCAGATACGGAAGCCCACTCCATGTAGGAGCACTTTGACTGTTTGACTCACTACATATCTCAGCACAAATCAGAACGTCAACACAGACCCACTGAACGAAATGTGTCCGCTTATAAAGCAGTTGTCTTCCCTGCCGCATTCCTGACTCTGCGACGCCGCTTTCTTCGCACGTTTTCTAGTGCTAATTTCCGAGCCTTCCGCTCGCATCTCGAGCTGAACGGCACTTATATCGGCAGTCACGATTGCCATTTCAACCGCACAGTCTGAATGATTTGCGGGTAAATCATTCCTCTCAATGCTACCTCGACTGGCGGAGAGCTTCAAACACTAAGGGACAATGCAGCAATTTTACTTTCGCAACGTAGCTCGTATACCTGGAAGCTGTCCACAACTGCACTGCCCTGCCTACATTGTGCTTTAGCGCACTTTTCTGACCGATTGGACTCTACACTGGTGCTCTTGTCTAACAAGTTTGTGTCACTTCGGATTACTTTTGCAAGAGCTACCTTCGCGACGTAATCCTGGATGGCTGTGCCAAATCGTCCACAGCTGGCCTAGCTGCTTCTCTAGCATTCCATTGGCACAGTATCTCTTCGCGCTCAATTGGTCCCCATTAACGGCCTTCTCAACAGCTACGCCACGGTCTACGGATCTGGCATCACCTGTGAACGTACAATTAAGCTCACAAAAATTAACCTCTGTTTCTGTCATCGGTAGAACCGTGCGTGCTACTAGCTTCTTCGGGTGTCCTGATGTGTTCTTATGTGTACTGAGACATGTAGTGAGGCTGACAGTCGGAGTGCTCCTACATGGAGTGGGCTTCCATATCTGGAGCCGCTGTAAAAAATGTAGAATAACCCCTTTTTCTCTCGCTCGTACTACTCCCGTACGTACTCATCCCTGTGGCTGAAGGATCACCCCGAGTCCCAGCAGGGTGCAGAGTGGTATGCGCAATGCCCGCTATACTGAGGTACTCATTTGAAATCGTGCTGTGCTACATTTCTTTACATTCAAATAAAGACTGCGTATTTCAAGCACACGCTTCTCTCAGTACACTGAAGTCATGTTCGCTACGTTTGAGCTACGGGATCTCCGCGTCCAATAAAGTGAACCGCAACGGGTGTTCCGTATACACAAAGGAACACTATAGACCAATATTTGTTTAGATTATTAGATTACATTTCTGTAGTCATAATGTACGAGTAATCTAATGCCCTCAGGGATTTTAGGGTACATAAATAAAAAAAAAGGATTATCTTCCTGTGATTCTACGCCTTCCTTATCATCCATCTAGCTGAATCGCCGATACTGGTGATCATCAGGAGTGCGGCTTTGTGCGAGTCGACGACGAAGGCCAAGACGAAGAAAAAATGCATGGAACAGAGATTTTTCTAGACTTAAAATGAATGGAGGATTGAAAGCCAAACCGGGCTATAAAACAAAAGATATGCGGTCAAGCCAAATTGAAATTACCGCACAAGCTCTGTGTTCGATTATGGAGATTGTGGCCATCGCCTTGTGACCAATTAACTATGTGGGAATTCACAAGGATTACAGTACATTCATAAGTAAGCAGCGGCTAAACCTGGCGACATTAAATCACTGTTTCTGCATGAAAACTGTCTAAATATACGAAGACATCTTCACTTAAGTGACATCGCATTGATGCATTAAAAATACCACTCCAGTACAAATAGAGGCACGTATAACCTACGCTCTAATAAAAGAACTCAATCAAGCTACAGCGTTAAAACAGCATTTCTTTCTCCAATGGGCTCCTAGTCACTACGGAATCAAATGAAATTAAACAGCGGATGCATTTACAAAAACGTCTCATGAAAATTCACAAACCCGCCTTATTCCCTTATCTCAGTCCGACAACTGGCGCATTTTACGAGGCCTCACGCGAGAGTTGTATGTGTTGAACTGGTTCACAGAGAGCACAAAAGAATCAATCTTATATGCAGTTGACCCACATCTTGAGTACCAGCTAGACCCTCAGCTTCCACGACTCGTAAATACCCCCGTATATCGTCTCCGCCTCGGAATTGCGTACACCAAGCACTTCTTAGTCCGAATTAAGCGTGTGACCTCTCCAACGTGCTTGTGCAGTCACGCCGACAAGGATGTACATCACCTACTACCCGACTGTCCCAAGCACATTACACATAGACAGAGCCTTGAAAAAGAACTGCGTTTAATTGGCTCACATCGGCCATTCCCACTTGCCAAGGTGTTAAGCTCATGGCCTTCAAAAGTGCATCACAAAGCCATGAAAGAATTTATATGCTTCTTTGAATATGTCGGCACTTGTGAAGATTATTGACTGTACTGCGTCGTAATTTTCTCATTCGTGCATTTAAAACGTGTTTACACCAGACATCCACGAACTTCGTTGTAAATGAGAACTTCTTGAAAGAGACTTACGCTCTTAGTGTATGCAAGTATTTATATTTACTCTATTTCTCGTCCTATATTCTCAATCAAGCGAGAAGGAGTATACGCCGCCAGCAAATGGCGACAACTACTATGTTTATATTTATTAAAAAAAATATGTGATCGACGTGGGTTGAAAAATCTACATTTGTAGTCTCGCACTCATTTTGTCCGTTAATAGTGAGCCTTTTTCGACAAGAGAATGCGAGCAGATTTGTGAGGAGAAGAAAAACAATGGGGCCAGCTTGACACTAGCGTTGCCAAGGCTGAAGCAACAGCGGAGCTGGGCGATGTTCCTTAGCAACTAGTTTATGTAGGCTTAACGTGGCTTAACTTCGCTTTTTCTAGGCAAGGTTAACTTAAAATGGCAAGGCTGGGCGTTGATGCTTGTCTTGATTCTCGCATTCTTGGTATTCCGGATCGGCTCGGCGACGTCACATATCGGCGGCTTTGTTGGCGAGGTAGGCTGGATCGGCACGAAGACAGCGATTCCTTTCCCGCGTGGCTTGAAGGTGCTTCTCTCGTCGGGCAACCTCTTCTTCTGGCGTGGAGGTGCCCTTAGGTAGAGCCATATCTCGGTAGAGCGGAGTCATGCCCGGGCGCCGCCGCGCGCACGCTTTCATTAGCGCAGTCACATGGCTGTGCTGAACACGTGTCAGCGTTTTGACAGCGGTTGTCTGCGGTCGTCGAGTGTGATGTATTCATGTTTGCCTGTGCGCGCTGACACCATGCTTGTTAATTCAGTTAGTATGCGGTTGTGTCCAAGTTTATACAACTGATAAAACTACTGTCCTTACTCCGTATAGCTCTCTACTAATTTGCTATCGCAATGGATGCTTCGCCTTTCGGGCGAAACTGCAACTTTTTCACCTCTTTTTTTTTCAATAATCTTGAGAACGTTCTCTTTTCTCTAATTCAAGAAAACCTGCTTATGACGACATTCAAATTTAACGCTGCACTTGCGTGAACTTCTGCTTAAGTTTATTGAGGGAAGATTAGAGAAAGAGAAGGTATAGGGGAGAACTCAAACGCGGTGAAGACGACAAATGTAGATTACAGGGCCTCTTTGACTGCAATGCCTTTGATGTCTCAGCGTAGGGAGTGTGATTAGTGTACATATACGCGCAACAATATGTGTTCCTCATTTGGATTTGGTTTTCTTGAAGTTTTTTAACGTAGGTGGAAGTTATTATTTAATAGTTATGTCAGTCACCCGAACAGAGGCATAAAAGACGGTGGGGATGCATGATATCCAGACAATGCATGTGATACTTCGATATGACATTATAGGCCTATAAGTAGCGCCACATAACTTGTAATGCAAGCGACCAACCAACCAGAGCAGTCACGGTGGGTCATTTTTTTTTACCTAGTTTTGTCCTCTACGCATATAACGCTGCTTCGTAATGTGATAAGGGAACCGTAGCGCCTCCTCAACTGTCGCATAGCAGATTAAATTAGTAAAGGCTCGAGATGTCATATTTTTCGGGTAGTTCACGTGTGTCCTTTACTTAAGTTGAGAATGTTTATCAGGCAGTATTGTATATATATATATATATATATATATATAAACACTTTCGCAATTAAGTTTATAAAGTTTAAGAAAACTACAAAACGTGGTGTCCTAATAACTTCATGATGGTAGTTGAGCTCTGCGATATTTTTCCTCGATACTGTTGTTCAGTTTGTGTTTCTGTTCCTGCAATGAAAAAAAAAAGAACACCTTTTACGATAGCACAAGAAAGCTTCAACATCAAGCTCTGCGAAATCGTTGTATTAGTAGCAGCCGAAACTTTTATTTTAAACCGCCACAGGTGCCTTCGTTCACGAATGGTTCATTTAGTAACTATAAATTGCCGCTTATAAATATTACCGTTAGTGTCCTGCATACCGAAAGGAAATGCACACCTTTTCTATTACACTATTTTTTAACTTGCATCCTACAATAGTACAAAACCTTGTTACATATAGCATCCCCATGGGAATCAATTTTCGCGGACATCTTCAACCTGAGTGAACTTATTAAAGTAAACAGAGCAGTTGTTTCTGGCAGTAAATGTACTGTTCGCTGCTGAAACGTTTGTCTTCCCGCTTTTTCAGTGTTTAGTACACCTTTGGTACGTCAGCACAGAGATGCAGCTCTTCACCCTCACACTGCCATTCACCATGCTTCTGCCAAGGTACGCTATCCGCTATCGGTACTTGTTGTGAAGGATTAAAAAAAATTGCTAATACTAACGCTTCAAGTGACTTTCGCTATCCTATAGCGAGTTCAATATTTTTGCGCTTTGTAAAAAACAATCCAGCTCTAGAATTATTTACGATACTCATGAACTCTGTAAAATGTCAAGTTCGGATCCATACATTGGCGCTACAATAGTTTGTCTTGGGGACCAATTCTCTGCGCACAACAGCCGCTTGCGCGCTAAAGTTAAGTAGTCCAACGGGGTTTATTTTCTCTGTATTTTCTTTTATTTCAATATCCACAACCGAAAAACTCCAACGATATAAGGTAGTTTTACTTATTACCGATTGTATCATACTGACACTAAGCAGAATAAAGATGCAAGATTTTACGTACCTGCTGTAGTTCCAATTGCGTTTTACATTTTCTTTCAATTGCCACTCGGCTAGTTGTTTCGCTTAAACCATAATTTTTCGATACAGCTAAATCTTCTCGAATTTCTGCGTAAAATACTGTGTTGCCTTCTTTTAGCTAGGTAGAAACAATGATAAGGTCACCATGAAGTGGTATTGTTTCAAACTTTCTCCTTCTCATTTGCTTCCTAGCAAACTCCGCAAGCAAATCCTAGGTTGTGCACAACGCATCTCGTGCTCACATTACACATGCTGAAACTACTTGAGTTCAAAGTGCAAACTCTTTATGAATCATTTCACATTGAACATGCTCAAAACATAGAGCTTCCCTGGAGTTTCCTGAGAAATCATTAAACCTGTCACTAGGCACCTTGCAGCCGCTCGCTGACCATGGCGCCCCGATTTATTCTTTCTCTATCTCTCAGGGCAGTGACCTTTAGCTCAGAGCTCGTAGTATCTCGTAATACCCCGTGTACCCATATGATGACTTCCTAACTTCAATAGCCGGTCTCCTGTGTATATTGGAGTTCCGCGCAGATACATACTGAACGATCAGCTCCAACTGCTTCTTATATAGTGTGTAAGAAATGTCAAACATAGTGCCACATTTAAGCAGTGACGAAACGTAGCCTGTGCATTTTTTTTTGTTCTTATAGAATGCAGTTGGTGCCGAAATATCACATTCTAATCTGATTCAATTGGAAACAATTGTGTTAAACCTCTGTTTTGAGAGTGTGAATGGTTACAAATGTCTCGCCTTTCTTACTTTGCCAGGTCAAGTGGTTTCCTTTGTTTTTGATTTCCACAACAAATACTGCTTAGCGGAGTTCTTCATACAACAAAGATGTAGCCTTGCCTATTCTGAGCTACTATTTTTAAGCATTGTAATATCTCATGAGCAGTATTCGATGTTTACGTTATCACTGCGCAGGAAATAGTGCTGTGCAATTGTTAGGATCTTTTTTATCCCCTTCCAATGTTATCGCGGTTCCTCCCGTCACATACAATTTATACACTTTGATGTTAACTATTTGAATAATATCTGAGGCAACTCATACCACAAATGAAGTGCTGGCGCTGCATTAGGCATGATATCTAAATTGTATTCCTGGCGTTGCGCTGCTGAGCACGAGATCGCGGGATCGAATCCCGGCCGCGGCAGCCGCATTTCGATGGAGGCGAAATGCAAAAACGCCCGTGTGCTTGCGTTGTAGTGCAGGTTAAAGAACCCCAGGTGTTCAAAATTATTCCGGAGCCCTCCACTACGGCGTGCCTAATAATCAGAACTGGTTTTGGCACGTAAAATCCGAGAATCAATCAATCAATCAACTATTCCTGGCGAAAATTTCCTTTTCTTTTACTTTTTGCCACTACGAAGGTCAGTTCCGAGATTTATGTTTAGCTATGGTTTCGATATAACTAGCTTTTTAGTAGCTGAAAGTTCCCACATCGTCGCAGTTAACAAATAACCACAGCAAACTCTGAGATCTGAAATGACTAGTCGATGATCTCAAGTGCTATGCTGTACACAGAGCACGTTTTAGTAGTAGTAGTAGTAGTAGTAGTAGTAGTAGTAGTAGTAGTAGTAGTAGTAGTAGTAGTAGTAGTAGTGGTAGTAGTGGTAGTAGGAATAATAATAATAATAATAATAATAATAATAATAATAATAATAATGATGATGATGATGATGAATGATGAAATAATACGGAATTAATATTCCTAGGCTGGCGCACACTGGAACTTGAGTGAAGTCGTAGTAAATAGCTCAGGATAATCACCGGGTGTTCCTTCAAGGTGTTGCTATTGTATGTAGTCGAGAGATTTCGCATAGTGGTCTCGTTTGGAATGTGTCCGCTATGGCTGGCATTCGTTTCCGTGACTTGGTGGTGAGAGAGAGACCACTTCACCTAGGGAGCTACTGCAGCTGCTTTCACAAAATCAAAAAATGCACCGTATTAGTTCAAATCTGAGCAATCTGCAACATTAGATTGTCTCTCTCTCTCTCTCTCGCTTTCCCCCTACCTATTATTTGTTCTGCACCTACCGCCCCTTTCATCCATCTTTTGAGAATTCCATTACAAGAAATGCAACTTTCTATGTTATAGGGTGCTTCTATATCCTCCCTTATCGCTCAAATATGGTGAATTCAATTAACAAACACTGATGTGCATTGCTGGACGGTTTCTTGTGTTTGTGCACTGTCATGCCTCTCAGCAGCGACAGATAACCTGCTAATTCGTGCTTCCAGGTTTCCCAAAACAACTGTGACCGTGCTGGTGTTGGCTGGAGTTACTTGCAGCACTTACACGGCCTTCCGTACATTCTTTTCGAATCTGCTTTACGGCATGACAACTGGCACGAACGATGGACGGTACCGTCGGGTTTGAAATTTAATAACTGATTTAGTGTTAATAATTTAGTTTGAGAACTTTTTCTCCATTTCGATTTCTTTCACATGATGTTAAAAAAAAAAAAACTAAAAGCGAATTTCTTTTTTTCAGGCGCATCTTCAAAACTCTAGAGCTGATTTATTTTAGACCAATAACCCATGTGGCGACGTATGTAAGTGGAATCCTGGCAGGGTACACCGCTGTGAAATACAAGGAAGTCACTATATCTCGTGTAAGTATATGTATGCTGCAGGGCTCCATTTATTATTCACCTTTCATATAATGAACTGTAAGCGATGCGTTTGGCAGTCCCAGATATTTCCTAATATGAAACGTGGTTTCTGTATATAAAATAATTCTTTAACGGAAAATTACTCTAGGGTCACATCCGGTAATACATAACAAAAATTTTACGATGTATTACAAATTTGCGCACCTGAGGTATATTAAACTTCGGTCATGTGTTACAAGCGGGCTTGAGGCTTCTCGCGAAATTTTCTTCATAGCCACATCTTGCAGCAGCAAACCATGACAAGTAAGGTTTGCGCTCTCTTGACATAGAACCCAGTCTCATCTCAATATCACTGAAAAAAAAAAAGAAACTCGGCTTTTGGCTAAGTGCGATGATATTTCTATAAGCCCCACAAAGGAATGATTACCCCTCAAGTAGTGGTAACCACAGTATCGGCACAGAATTCAGGTCAGGTCTACTCAACGCCTCCAATATAACTGCCTTTTTCAATATCTTTAGTTCATTATTTACAATATTTCCTGAGCCATAGAGCACGAGTCTGCATAGCTGAAGTTTCACGGTGAAACGTTGCATGACTGAAATATCAATGAACAGACTTCATTCGACCAACTGTTCCACCTGAGCTTCTCTTACGCTAAGCCAAATTAACAAATAAAGTTGTTTCGTCCTCCTTACGCTATAAGCGCGGGTGTATTTCACCAAGGGTTCAGAAGTTAGGTTTTGTGGAGAAAGGCAATCAAGAGGCGCAGAACTTTTTTTCCCGATTACTCCGGACTTTATTGGGAACACTATACGCCTTGAAAGCACGCATGTGAAAGACCCTTCTTCTGTAGACTGTGAGGTATCGAATTTCTTTCGTCTTCTAACTGCGGGCTAAACCAGACGAAATGTTCCAGATCACTGATCTCACCACCTAATGTCACAAAGATAGGAAGTAGATCTTCAGTCTTAAATAACCATGCCTTTGTGTAGGCGAAGCCAGTTGTAACTTGAACGAGGAACGTAGCCTTTTTGAGAATTATTCCTTTGGCCACACAGCGTTGACACGAAGTTCGGCGGATCGCCCTAAAATGAACACGGATTGCGTCCTTTGTGCGCTGCAGGTTCTTCGGGGCTCACATTTTGGGGGCGCATGACAGCGCTTCGCGGATCAGCATCAGCTTTCACATTAACAGGCTAACCCGCCCTCTTTCAACACCACCACCACCTAATTGTAGCAAGCACATAATGATTTGAAATTTTCTTTCACATAAGGAAAATGGTGTTGTTTTTTAACCTCTTTCCTTTGTGCAGATCACGCAAGCATTGCTCTGGCTGCTGTCAGCCGCAGCTGTGTGCTTCGTTTTATTCGTCACATTGCCATGGAATCGAGGGCACTTGCCGGACCCTATCACCAATGCGATATACGGAGGATACCACCGGCTCCTATGGTCACTGTCACTGTGCTGGCCGGCTTACGCCTGCGCTACGGGCTACGGAGGTGTGTATATCGCGTTTTTGTTAACCAAAGTGAGGGCGGAGTTACGTTGTAATGCACTTAAATCTCGTTATAACCAAGTCGAACGGGCGCCGAATTTTTTTCGTTATAACCATTAGTACGTTATAGCCACTGATTAATTATTATACGGCTAATTATTGTATGCGAGGGTGTACTCACTACAGGTAAGTCAACAGCGCCAGTGATGACTTCCTTGTTGCTGACAATTGTAGAAAGTGTGCTCGGCGCGATGCCGAAGTCCTTGGCCACTTCCGTTTTCTTCGTCCCTGATGCAACAGCTCTAATTATGGCTGCCTTTTGATCCAGAGCGATAACTTTCCGTTTTCTTGTCGAGGAGCTGCAACCATCAGTTATTTTCCTGTCGTGTAACCGGCAACACGGCGTAAAAAGCAAACGGGCTGACCAACCTACGCCCGCTTCCGAAACAACGCAAACGAGTGCGCACAGCGCGCTAAGAGAAGTTAGGCTTCCCCAGCTTGGCTTGGCTAGCTTGGTCAGCTTCCCTTAGCTTGGGGCGTTGTCAGTGCAGTGCAGCCGCGGTAGACTTAAACTGGTACATTAAGAGGCCCGCAAAGTGCCGCACATTTTAACAACTCAGTATGTTGTGTGCAAAGCGGGCGGTTAATTGTCATTTTGGAACGAAAATTTTTCGTTATACCCTTGGTAAGAATAAAAACTTTTCATTAAAAGAAATTTAAAACACATGGGATTGTATGGGGACTTTCAAGGGGAATAAGATTCTTGCGTTATATCCATTATTTTGTTATAACCCGTTTCACTATAACGAGATTTAAGTGTATGCCAGAATGTGTTGTGCTACGTAAAGGTGATTAAGAAACCATGAGCATGAAAGAAATCCTGAAACAATGTTCTGCCTCTTCATCTCTTTTGTTGGGTTTAGCACGGCCCTGAATTCAGTATTTTACATGTATTTTCAACTAAGAACAGCAAATATCTAAAACTGTACGCATGATTTGATCTATCTTATGACCTTTTTGACGGTGATCCCATGGGCACCGCCATGTTTGATCACATGGTGACGTGTACATTGCTCGCCTCAGCTGTCTCGGTTGCCTCCGCTTCTACAATGGACGTGCATGACGCCGGTGCGACTCAGTAAACTTCAGTTTCGGTAAATATCGTACACGGTGACTGGGTGACAACAATTCGATTTGGCCACAGCTTCAGAGGACCATGTAAGCGCTTTGGGAGCTTATGAGGCCTTGTCCAAATGGCGCGAGCAGCGTATACAGTGACTGTACTAGAAGCGAGGCTAGAAATGTATTCCAAGCCGCCCAAACTTCCCGCTTCTGAATGAAATCAGAATCAGCGTCTTGCTGTTAGCTCTTTATTTGACAATCACTTTGAAGCAGCAGCTTGTCATGGTTCTGACTAAGTATAACGTTCCTTGGTGCGGTCACTGTGTGATTGTTTACTTTCTGCCTAATCGCTTGCGGCTGTGCTCCGTTAGGGTAGATTTGTTCTTGCCTCGAACAAGGCTTGAAACTTTATAATAGCTTGCAGCAAAGATGAATTATTGCTGGTCACTGGCTTACTCTGTGGACTGTAACAAAACGTTCAGATTCGAAAATTCACGTGCTGTCTGTGTATACCGTCACCCATGCATCAGCGCATCAATTCAAGAGTGCGCCTGTGACGTGCCGTTGTGGCCGTCAGTTTCTATGGGTTCCGGGGTGGCGTAAGACGCATCCAGACACAGTGGAGACCAGGAAGGGACTCCCTGACCCTTCTTCTTTATTGCTCGAGCCCCTCTCGCGAGCGCGAGCTCGGCGCCAAGGCGCAAGACACGTACGCACCAAGCGTCGTCTGCTTTCGCTCGTGACAGCGCCCATTCACTTATTATTGATACGTGGGTGATACAGGTGGCGTAAGTTTTAGTGTTAGTTGAAATTAGAGTGTGAGTATGGTGGAGGCGTGTAGATAACGTGCGAGAAACTTAATATGCCAGGAAGTGGGTGTACTTTATTTGCCACCGTGTAACGAGCGGTACTCACTCTTGCTGTAAGTGTCCACCATTCTGTAAGTGTCCACCATTTCGTCTGCTGCTGAAGTTCTGATTGGCTGGGCTGGAGTACACATCAGAAGGATACAAGCGCTCCCAGCCAATCAGCACTTCAGCAGCAGACAAATTGGACATACAGAATGCACGCCTTCGTCGATCTGGCCCGGCTTCGCGCTTTCCACTGAAAGGTTCGGATCAACTTTCTCTGCGGGATCGCTCTCACTTGCTCCGCCGCCAAGTTGCAAATTTGGATGGAAATAGGACGAGAACATAGATCACTTCCGTCTTCATGTAAAATCGGTACGCAACATTGTAGCCACTGTGGAACAGTGATTTTGGTTGCCATGTAAACGTACACAGCAGAAGTGAGGCACTGTTTCCGTAACCGGTTTTTGTGACGTATGCGCACCAACTTCCGTTACTGATCCCCGTGGAGCATTCTCGCTCTCCGCTGGCAGATTCGGATTGATGAAATCCGAACGCTCGCTTCAGGATTTCGGTGGCCGCTGCAGATCGATCCGCTGCAGAACACCATAGGAGACGGCTGGAGTATTCATAGAGTAACTGCAGGGAACACATGGAATGAAAAAACTTTACTTCTTAGCGCAATAAATTACTTTAAAACTCGATGGGCGAGGGGAAGCTGAACCGAGACGCTCGATTTTCGTTAGTCACAATCATACGAAATGGCAGACAATGAAGTCACGCCCGCCGCCGTGGCCGTGAGCAGCGCCGGCCAACAATACGAGAGCTAAATTAAGGAGAAGGAAAACTCCCCAACCAAAATTTATTTAAAAAACCCGACGTTTCGGAGAGCCACCGGCGACTTCTTCAAGGGTGAGATGGCGTGAGGTGTAGCAGTGCTTATATGCGTTTTTGGCGCTTTGACAGGCGGCTAACTTGTGCAAAAACACCCCAGAAAGGTGGCCGGAGGGGTGAGTTGAGGTGCGTCTCTTATGAACGGGGTGAGTCTCTTCAACGGTTCAAACAAATCTCGCAGGCATGATAGCCCGCATGTCATCGTGGAAAGGGTTCGTGCCGCTTGCAAGGCTCACGTACGGCGTGTACCTTCTTCAAGGAGTGTTCCTTCTTCTCCGGATGGCGCTGGTAAAGACACGCTTCAACTTGGACGACTTTTTCCAGGTAAGATACACAGGTCTGGGTATAGAGATGTTGCGGCTTGAAGAGCAGAATTGCTAAACTGTTGGCAAAGCCAGATTCTTTAGTTACAAGCCCGGCAGACACTTTTAAGGATGAAGAGTGGCTTGCTTTCATAATTTTATGGTACCCTGCTCAATGTGACACGGTGTTGATAGGCAATATGCCTAGTAAACTTGGAAACAAATATCACATTTCTGGAGTATTCATGCTGTCTTTCTAGCTATAAATAAATGAGGAAAAAATCTTATAAATGACTTCCTTTGACATGAATTGGAAGTAGCTAACTAAAGTCTTTCAACTGAAATAAATTCAGCTAATGCTAATAAGAATGCAGCAAGACCATCTATGTTTTTTTGTTGCCTTTTTCGTGTCTCCCTTATTTCTTGCTACGCAGGAAACGTTCAGTTAATACCAAGACCTTTCCTAGTATATGACGTGGAGTTTTCTGCAACACCGCCTTGCCCAACACGTGACTGCTTAGTTAATCTTTATAGCGAGCCGAGTGCAGTGAGTCCATTTGCGCTTGCATTTACTGAATGCATGTAATTCTCAAGGTAGATTGCGTTCTCAAACATGTGTATGACCATAAAGTGTCCTTTAGCTGTAAGCTTTGCTTCCATACATTGGACACTACTCTAGTCCAGGAAGATAGAATATCGTTCTTGGCAAGCGCGCTCCTAATTTCTATAGTCCGCCTTATGTCATTTGCATACATTCCGCGTGCATTAGCGTTTAAGAACATAACGGTAATATCACCACTACCACACTACATGTAATTTCAGAAGAAAATTATTAATTTATGGAAGTAGTTCCAAACCAGAATGCGAGTATCTCTGTCGCGTATTGCTCACAAATCCTTCTGTACTCATAGCAAGACGAAAACACCTCTTATATTCATCAGAGGTGCTTTGGAGAGAAACCATGCAATGTTGCAAAGTTAGCAGCAGTGTCTTTTCTGTCGTCATCAGGAGCAAGTTCAAAGTGATGTGAATGCAGGTCCTTATTGTTTTTCTTAATGCCTGTCTTTTTGTTTTCAGTTTGTTAACGTTAATAATTTTCTACCCAACTCTCAACAACGCTAGAAAATGCCTCTCGCTTCGGGCTCAGACCACCATTCTACAGTTGACATTGCGTTTCTTGCTTTTTCATTAAACTTATATTTTTCTTGGTTTTTTTTTTTCAGCTTACGAACACCCTGGGAATCATAGGCATCAGCTACTACTTCGCATACCTGCTCTTTCTTCTGTGTGATGCTCCCATCGAAAATTTTTACGAGCATGTTACTCGCAACAAAATTCCTGAAATTCCACAACCTACAGTACCCAATTCCAGGCCATTGCAGACAAGTGACCAAATCCGACGACTTCCCTGAACGTTTTCACGCATGCTATGCGCTTCAAAGTGAAATCTTTGGGTCATGCGCTGTTCTTGTACATCACTGGTGGCAACAAGCTGAGGCAAATAAAGAAAAAGAAATGCCACCTTGGCTTTTTTCCACACTTCTTTAAAAGCTGCTGTTTCCAATAGAGTGCATGTAATTTTTTATAGTAAATTTTACTCCGTTTTCTGCTGCAATTATGGCAATTGTACGTCACACATAAATATGACCCAGTGAAGGAACTGAAGCACTTGTTGGGGCTTCTATTGGAATCCTCCAAAAAGTAGACACCCCTAAAAGCAATCCAACCAACTTATAATCGCAAACAGATTTAACAAATCATTAACATGTTTAACAGATGCGCGGTTCTCGTTGTATGGTTGGTGCAGTTGCGTGACCGTGAGGTATAAAAATGCTTTTTTTGTCCCCCCCCCCCTCCCCCATTAAAGTCGTTAATTAACAAATCATACTGCAGTTTCGGCGCAGCCAAGCCTTTCCCAATTTGGTTCTAGATTATTTAGTTTTACGTCTACTCTGCGAGCAGTTCTTTCAATTTGCTTCCCGTTGTAGCAGTATCAGAATTTATTTATAGAAAGGCAGAGATGTCGGCCCGAGCTTGTGCACTCTAACCTGCTACTGTGAACATGGGGAAGGGGAAAACAGGAATGAAAGAGGGATGGAGGAATATTATGACAAGGAATGGCGGTGCAGTGATGCTAGTTGTCAATACAGGCAGCGTACTTAAAGTATTGAGGCTAGTCCTGGTTTGTGTAAACATTGTACCGTCGCCCTCCAAGTTATAACATATCTCGGGGGCTTGGATCAAGGACCCAAAATGAAGACCTTTGAGAATGGCCAAGCGTGAATATTCGCCACAGAAGCTGCGAAATTCCGTCACACACACACACACACGCATACGCACGGACGCACGACACACAGACACACGCGCGCACGCACGCGCACACACACACACACGCGCGCCACATGCGCACGCACGTACAACATACACGCACGCACGACACACGCCATACACACACGCACACACACACACGCACCTACGACATACACGCACGCACGACACACGCCCATACACACACGCACGCACGCACGTACGACATACACGCACACACACACACACGCACGCACGCACACACACACACGCACACACACGCACGTACGACATACACGCACGCACGACACACTCACACGCACATACGCACGCGCCACACACGCACGTACGACATACACGCACGCAAACACGAACGCACACACGAACGCACGCACATACGACATACACGCACGCACGTACGCACGTGCGTGTGCGTGTGTGTTGTGAATGATCACAACGCACCAATGATCGGCTGTGAATCTCCCCATCACATAAGCTAGCAAGGACTTCGAATCGGGTCTGGAAAAAACAGTGCGCACTAAGGTGCCCTTTCGAATCCGTAGTGCCCCGGTAGGCACTGAAATTTTATTTCGTGACCCGTTTGCTGCGCGATGCCCATAAGCTCTTCAATCGAGGGCCAGAATGTCTACGAGCAAGTAAAGCTTAGAATCGCAATGCACCGCCCACGCGCGAGGCGGTTGGTCGCAAATGAATGTAACTGCTTCCCGGATGACCTAGTTCAGCAGCAAATGATACTTGCCATATACTCTTGAAAAAATTATGCGGATCCTACGCGCTGTGGTAGCCGGTTGAAGTGATGAGTTTGGTGTTTGCGAGGAACACTGTTAATATTTAGCCGGCCATTTGCAAGCAGAAATCACACGACAATGTTGAAGACTTTCTCACTGGGAAACATCGCGCTCAATACATATGGCGCTCCAACACCGCTGATACATCAGGCCGAAATCAGAGTATATTGCGCACACACATTACACACGAACCGAATTCATCCTGCACCAAGAGTGTCTCAATTTATTTGTTCGCGCCCGTAAAGAACACGGCGCCGTCCCGCTGCTGTCTTATAACTGCGTATCGACGCCTCTCGAATTCGCGCTTACGAGCAAATGTGCACTCACGTTCTAAGCCATTCTTCGCTGCGTACCGACGCGGCACCGCCTCGCGTTTCTGGGTTAAGTATTCACCCCGATCCTCTGTGTTCATCGCGGCCACTTGACGCTGCCCCACTTCGCCTTTATGAGCCAGCATGCACTCGTGTTCTAAAGCACGATTCGCTGATGACATGACTGGTTTGTTTCGCGTAAATTCGTAGGAACCTACCTAGTGCTAGAAAACCATATGAAAAGGCTATGACCACAAGGCTTTAGTCCCTTAATGTGTGAAAATAACATTTAAAAAGTGCACTGTGAGAGTAAAATTTTCAGAGTTCTGTTTTCTTTTTCACATCCCTCTCACCAATGTTGCCAAATTCTGCGGCATCAGCGTTGGCTTAAAGTATTTATCTAAGAGCAGTGGACACTTGAAAGTTTAAATGTAATTAGTTTGACAAATTACGCGATGAACTACGGCAAGATATTGAACTCACTTGAACAAATAGCAGAGAAAAATAATGGTAACCAGTAGCGATTTGCACTATCCCTTAACACACAAATTAATTTGCTGGTGAATATTAAAGAATTTACTTGATACCACTTTATATACTCTACCAACTTGTTTAAAATTTATTTCATTTTTGTTTTTTTATTAAAATGATCACCCACAAGGCCAGTGGCAATCGGCATATCAATGACTTCTTTCAAAACTCTACATAACTTCGTGCGGCAACCAAATATTGTAAATCACTTTGCCTTTAGGCACGTCATCTGCTCTGGAAAAATGTAACGCGCTGTGCTGAAACTATCAAGAATTGCTCTTGTGGCTGCACTCCGAATTATGCTTTGTACAACTGAAAACAATGTCATATATATATATATATATATATATATATATATATATATATTGAACGAGCAGAAAGGGAACCGATGGGATTGATTTTTATTGATCAGATCATAAAAAGCCAACAAACACAGACCCCAAGGGCAACATAGGGGAATTTACATGTACTTACTAATTGAAAAAAAAATATATATATATATATATATATATATATATATATATATATATTGTGTGTGTGCGATGTTCACAATGGTAAGAGCAGCGCAGGCGTAATGCGAAGCCGTGGGATCGTTCCCCACCTGCCGGAAGTTGTTTTGTCATCCCCTAGCTTTCATTTCCATTAAGTTATCATTGATGTATTTTCAATATATAATTTACAGCTAGTCTTTCACCATTCAACTAGCTGCCAATCTCTTGAAAGCCGTTACAATGCAAATATTTTTATAACGCTTAGACATTTTGATCCCACTGTCATGTCCCAGCAACTCTAATGTGCTTCAACGTGTTTACAGGTGGCGCCGCTGTCAAACCCACAACGCTACCTCCATTCGAACTTCGGGTCATCCGTCTCTCGCCTGAGCATGATCACCTCTAGAAATCTGAGGCCTTAATAACTTGGGAACAATGTAGACCCCACTTTCTTATTGTCAAATCAGTTCTAGGTGTAATCCCTGAAGGTGGAGGAAGGTTCTTGACAGCGATAATTTTCATCCATCCGAATGTAGTACGGATCTAGAAAAGAAACCAGTACGTGTTTCTCTGAAAGCAAGGTTCGCTGTTGAGAAAAAAATAATCCTGGTGTGGAATTCCATGCCAATAGCTTTCCCGGGCCTTATCTGGGCTAGACTCAGGTCCGGGCCCGACCCGAGCCCGAAGCTCCTAGGCCCGAACCCAGCCAGAGCCCGAGTAAACAAATGCCCGCGCTTTTATGCCAGCCTGGGCCCGTGCAGTGCTCTAATTCAGACCCGAACTATCAGATTTTGTGTTGGTTTGCCAAAATGCCCTTCAGCAACGGCGACTATGCACTCGTCCGGTACCAACGAATAGAAACGCACATTGCGGTGGAGTTGCTGAGAGTGCACGTTAGGCACTTCCCTAGAGCCGGTTTCTGCCATCTTACAACAGTACCTTCAGAAAGTCCGCAGGCATCATTTTGTGATACGATCTCAAATTATTTCGCCAGCCTTCCATCAGGTTTAAACCCCGCAACCATCGATTACTCCTTGGTGTTTGGTTCGACCTGCAGTATGTCTCGTAATTCCAGGAATCCGGAAAAAATTCAAGCCGACATCTGCTGCTCACAACTATATCTCTGTTCCTTTCGCACGAGAGGTACACCGTCCATGTACACTTCGACGTGACAATCCTCGAAAACTTTGGTGCTCAGTCAATAGCAAACATAAACTTGATTGAGCTTTGCGATACGAGTGGCGTTCCTGTAAATTACAATGATTGCTGTGATGCATTAAATCATGCGTTTATCTCTCTTTTCTTATCAGGGTATACACCTGCTGTATACCCTGATTATCCTGACAAGCTTTTTCCTATGTACCCTGTTCTGTGTGATTCAACTGGTATTTCTTGTTTAAGTGAAAACCTAAAGGTCTGCAGCTGTGCTTGCCCTGATGGTATGAATTCCAAGTTTTTGAAATGTACATTGGTGTATTCATCATTCATTCTTTGCGAGATCTTTTCACAGTCATTGTACAGTAGTACCATAACAACTGATTTGAATGTTGAGAGAGTGGTTCTTTGCACAAATCAGGTGTTTCTCATTATCCGCTAAACTACAGGCCATTATTATTGACCAGTATACTATGCAAGTTCATGGAACACGTCATCTATTCAAATGTTGTATGTTTTGTTTAATCTAACTCATTTTATTTCTACTTGTCAACATGGTTTTAGAAATTATTTTTCTTCTGAAACGCAGCTTTTGTTATTTACAAACGACTTATTTCACTTTCTTGACAAAGGTTTTGTTGTCGATTGTATTTTTCTAGATTTCGTTAAGACATCTGATTCAGTCTCGCATCAGCTACTCTTTCTAAAACTTAATACGTTGAACCTCGATGGTAACATTTTAGGTTGGATTAAATGCTTTCTTTCTAACTGCTTTCAACATGTTTCGGCTGAAGGTCATTAGTCTTCTTTCTCTTCAGTAACCTCGGGGTTCCTCAGGGGTCCGTTTTAGGACCGCTACTTTTTCTCATGTTCATTAACGATTTTCCTACCCAAGTTTCTTCTTCTATATAATTGTTTGCTCATGATTGTGTAATATACCACATATATTCTAACCCCTGCGACCATGCTGCATTACAGAGTGACCTTGATAAAATTTTCCGCTGGTGCTCCCAGTGACTAATAAAACTTAATATTAACAAGTATGAAAGCATACGCATTTCCCAACTTCCTTACTCAACTAATCCTGCGGATTACATAAACACACACCTCTAACTGCCGCGACTTCTTACAAATAATTCGGCGTCATTATAAGGCAGAATCTATTGTGGACTTTGCATGTTAATTATATTATCAAAAACGCTAACCGCATGTTAGATTTTTGCGTCGGAACTTCTCACACGCCACTACTACCATAAAGCTCCAACTTGATGAGACCCAAACATGAGTATGCCTGCTTAATTTGGGATCCTAGCCAGGTAACACTAACAAACCTTTTAGAGACGTCCGGAATCGCAGCACCCGGCTTACTCTTTCCAACTGTAGTCGCTACTCTAGTATTTCCTCAATGAAACTAACAGCTGACCTAACAGACCTCGATCGCTATGCGCCGAAAGTGTTCTCAACTGTGCCTCTTGCATAAAAAGTCACCAACCCAAACATTATGTTTGGGATATCTGCCTCCACTTGCTCAGCGAACGACTTGCAGTTCATAACGCACAAAGGTAAGGCCTTCGGATTCGTATTTTTTATTATGTGAAGCTGCTCCGAACAATAATATGTGGAAGCAATATAGGCTAGCCGGTCATTATAGTAATGTCCTGCGTTATCTCAGAGCAATGATAAATTTTGCTCTGGTTATACGAGCAGCAGTATAACAAAGTGAGAACATGAACAAGCTAATAAGCCATCACACGCTGATTGACGCAGACGCGATGTAAATAAACACGTTGAATAAAAATAAAGAACTAGTGATATCCAGAATGCCAAGAGAAGTTTCAGTTGACTTGCAGCGTAAAGAAACCGCAAGAAATAAATACTCGAAGCTATGATGGATTAACAGAAAATGCATTATGTCGGCTATATGAACAGGCAGTGCAAGATGTATCACCACAGCCTTAGTATTTTGGCCACAGCAATGGCATCCCTTTAGAAATCATGCCTCCACCGTAAATAGTCAGCATAGAGGCCAAGTACTCAAATTTATGTGGTGTCTACGAGTCTGGTAGTGCACAAAACTCTTATTTCTTCTTCTTCTTCTTCTTCTTTTTAACGTTGTCGTGGATATGCTGCTAGCACTGAGTAGAAGTGAGAAATGAAAGAGAGGTACTACATAGCTCATTATGTTAACCATGCTGTAATATATGTTTTTGCAGCACTTCGAGAGTCAAGTTAAGGCTCAACCAACGAAACCATATATTGTCATTGAAACTACGTATAAAATGCGGGAATATATTTCACGGGTTTCAACATGCGATAAACCACCAAGAAAAGATTCTCCAAGCGAGCATCTTATAGCCCACTTAGATTTAGGACGGACACTTAGCTGTGCTTTAAAGCTCGGGGAAGCATGTCCAGGCGTTGGGGTTATTACATGGTAGTCACGGCATCTGTGATAACTGCTACAAATGAAGCAATTTGTAAAGTCGGGCACAAGTCACAAACAGGCGATATATATATCTATAGTATAGTATAGTGTAGTATAGTATAGTATAGTAATTTCCCCTATGTTGTCCTTGGTGTCTTTGTTAGTTGGCTTCTTATGATGAAAAAAATCGGGCCCCTCGGTTCCCTTTCTTCTTCTCGTTCTTATATATATATATATATATATATATATATATATATATATACAGGAGGGTGTCCCAGCTATCACGCAGCACGATTTAAGATAAGAGGAACGGCATTACGCGAACCAAGCCTTGTGCGTATATTGTTTCCCGTACAGTGGAGTTGCCACCAGTAATTTTTTCAATACTGAGATTTCATTAGGTCATTGTAATTAATTATCTAACTCCAGAAGTGCTGTCCTCATTATCAAAGTGTCAATGAGAAAGTTGTAGAGCAACATAAAGAACTCCCGATATAGCTTTCTGTTGCTCAATACGTGTTACATAAAAGTGTTTTTCCGAGCGCGAAAGAAGCCCGCGAATACACGCAAAGTGCCTCGGGCGGCCAGTCGCGCGGCAATTGTTTATGCGGCTGATAAAACTATAGTTTTATGAGCCGCATTAACTTGTACACATAGGCAGACTAACTAAATGTACAAGCATGGCGTGACGCGCTCACAAGCAAACATGAACACATCTCACTCGATGACCGCGGAAACTCGCTGTCGAAACGCTGGAGTGAGGAAATGCGCCAGCAGCAGCGAGCGAATTGACCTCTGTGCTGCGTCTCGCATCAACGCGAAGTAAACCGCGAAAACAAAGCGCACGACGGACTGTGTCCCCTACGCAGATAGATTTCAAGATATGGCGGCCCGTGCGTGCGCGCGCGGCCGCCATATCTGAACAACGACGTCCCCCCCCCCCCCCCCCCCCACTCTCCACCCTGCCCCCAGAAGCCACTGTACCCCGGAGCCTTGCGGCCCGCATGGGCGCGCGCGCGGCCGCCCGGGACACCCGTGTAGAACACACGTCCCCCCCCTCCCTACTATCCCCTCGGAGCGTTGCCTTCCCGCTTCCCTCCCTTGCGTGCAGGAGATTAAGCCGTGATCGTGAGCTCACCCTCGCACGCTTTTGCTCACACATATAGCATACGGCACGCGGCGATGATATTATCGCCCTTGGACTTTATATGGAACCTCACGGCGATGGCGACGCCGACAGCAGGAATGCGCCTGGAGTGTCCATGCAATTGCTATCGCAACTACATATTTCACTTTGATCGGATACTTAGGAAAGGGTTGTTTCATCGACCATCGTAGGTATCATCTCGTATTAATCATTTCAGGAAATTTGATGTACCTCTTTGTCGCACCAACATTTTCTTAGACTCATTTATTGAAGAACCTGGGAAGACAGCAGCCACCTCCCTGCCTCCATCACTAGCTACCTCTAACTCCAAGAATTTGAAGACCGCATCTAACACTTATATTAGTTCTTGCCCTTCTCTGTAAAGTCTTCGGGTGATTGACAGTACGAAAATAAATTTAAAAACCTCACGGCGACGGCGATGGCAGATATGCGCCTGGAGTGTCCATATAATTGCTATCGCAATAACGCATTTGTGGGACCGCAACATTCATATGGGAACGGATTAGCAGCGAAGCTGTTTAGGCTGCATACATAGGCTGCATAAATTATGAAATCATAGTTTTTTTTTTTTTTTCATACGGCACTACACTATGCCGGCATAAGCGCCGCCGCGGTCACCGCACCTTCCATGCATCTGCCGCAACCATTGCTGCAGTCGCCCCGGCACCTCCGACTCGTGTGACGCGGGTGCACTTTGCCTGCGCCTCTGTGGTTATAAGCACAGAAGCGCAGGCGAAGTGCACAAGAGCCGTCGCTGCAACCGCTGCTGCAGCCGCGCCGACAGAAGCGGGACGCTATAACCCCTGAAGCGCAGGCCACGTGCACAGGCGCCGTCGCCACACTCTTTCCCCGTCTCCCCCCGTCTCCATTCCGGTCCACGCGCCGTGATACGGGCTTAAGCCGCCCATGTGGCTTTTACACAATGGAGATGCTAGGATTTGAACCCGGGACGTCTCACATGCCAAGTGAGTGCTCTATCTCTGAACTACAAGCCCAGAATATCAGCATGTGTCATGTGCCAGCGCTTGACTATTCTTCACAGTGCGGCAGCTAGAAAAAAATGTAAGGCGTTTCCTTCTAATTAGGTTTGTTACGTCAGCACCACATGAGCGACACCACAGCACAGGTGTAACCTTTACTGTTGTCGTTAAAATATGCCACTTATTACGGCGTTGGAGTACTGCAATTGGCAGTAGAATATGTTTAATTCCTTGCTCTGTTGAAGTTAATATAGTATAGTCTTTTACTGGAAAATGAATGTTGCATTCTGTTTGCGAATGAAAATTCAAAAACAAGTACACACCACAATGCAGGTGCCAGGGTTTCAACCCGGGACTTCTCACATGGGAAGCGAATGCTGTACGTCTGAGCTGTACGACCCAGAATATCAGCATGTGTCATGTGCCAGCGCTTTATTGCTCTCAGCAATGCTGCAGTTAAAATAATATGTAAGGCGTTTCCTTCGAGCCATGTTTCTACCTACGTTGGCAATAATAAAAAGGCAATTAACAAATCTTAGCTAATTAGGCTGTTGAATAGTACAACGGGGAATTTTCTTTTGTGAACCCTTGTTGCAAATCTTTTTCTCCAAAAAGTATTATTGAATATCAAGTCCCTTATTTTTTATTATTAGAGACAGTCGTCGCTGAAACACTCGGTATGCAACATCTTCGCAATAAAGCACTTCCGCGGTTTCTTTTCTACCTTATATGTCAGCATAAATGTCATTACACGCAAATAAAAACCAGCGGTATTTTTGCATCTTTTCGTCGAAAACTGACTGGTAGTGAAAGGGTACATATGTATACCCATAAACTTAGTGGGCGCGCTATAGGGGTAGGGAGGACGACCTTTGCGCAAATGGAGACAACATTGACAAAAATCTGTACGTAAGATGTGTAACTGACAAGTAAAGGTGACCGTACGCCTAATTTTCAGGAGCTTGTCTCAGTTTCTTTCATGTTCCTTTTTTTTTTTTTTTTTGACCTCGAGTAAAGAAGGTGCAAGTGTTTGAAGTTAAGGCAGAATTTTGCTTCTTGCGATGTTTGCCCTCAGAGACCGACTTCCCGGAGACCGGTCCGATGACGATAGGTAGGATGTTTTTTTTTCTCCGTATTTTCGGTACGAAAGGCAGCCAAGCTCCTACAACTTCCTCTCGCCGGTCATGTACGCGTCGTTGTCGGCTTAGTGTAGCGGACTGGTGACACTGACGTCAGTATCATGCTGACATCAAGCGTCATGCTCGCCTAACAAGTGAGCACGGTGGCGCTTTGGAACTGCTGGGAAGACAATGAAATATAACAGTCCACGTACCGTCCCCGCGAATCAAAGTAGCCGCAAGACCTCCGCATTGCACATAGCACGCTGTTGCGCCACGGTTCTCGACATCACATGCTGAGTATCAACATGGTGGTCACTGCCTGTGGTAATAGCAGCTTTTACCTCTTCAAGTCTCCGAGTTTGGAAGGATACTCCAAGATGCAGAGCCCGCGGAGCTCTGCATCTACTGGATTGTATTAGGCGAAGTGGCCTAATTTCTGGGTGAAACACCAAAATGCAGGTCGACCATGTTGTGACCCCTTAAGTTTGTAGGGGGAAAACAGCTTCGTTGAGTATACCTCAACATCATTCTGCGCCTTTGACGTGCCCTCTCCCTCGAGGAGACCACTTGGTGCTAGTGATAAATAATAGCTTTGAAAATATCGTTATTTAAAAGTTACTTTAGAACCACACTGGACATCGAGGACATCGTAATGCTAACCTTATTTGTTAATGAACAGCGCGATGCTGTGTTTTTATCCATTGAAAACATTGTGGGTATTAATGTATGATCTTGGAACAGAACTAGTATAATAATTATTTCGTCGACAGACATAATTTTTTTTCTCGTGACGGAGCCGGGGGGGAGGTAGTATTTCTCACGAGAAATGGCCGTTGTTGTTTTAGGGCGCGTGTTGTGGGGTTATTAAGGCGGTGCACGGACGAATACAACACTCGTCGCATCGAGCGGACTACTGTTCGGACATACGAAAATTATAAGCAGCAACCACTTGTAGCACGTTAGCGGTAGTTTAAAAGACACATTTTGGAGAAAGCTACTTCGTCTGTTTCCGTCTTCGATGCATCCTTAACATGGCACCCCCACCACTCGTGCATCGTTCAGTGCAACGCAAATCGTTGAACTCTGGTGTCCTGCGCACTTCCCGATAATCAGGCGAAAAAATAAGAGAGACAACACGTGTGCCTGTTAGAGCAGTATAGCCGTGCGGGGCTTTAGCTGGATACTGGCTGCTGCTTTTTGCTGGGACACTACATCGTGGCTTCAACGGCGAGGCGCGCGTGCAGGAAGAAATGCATATACAGAGGGTGGAGACGTGATTTCCTTCTTCTATGAGAAGGCATCGCGTCCTCGTCGGCGTCCTTTCGTCAAAGTCCATCCTATGCTATGAGAGGGCCTTTTTTTCACTATTTCAACATGACGGCATACTTTTTGCCTTTCCTAATCCTTGTGGCGCTGCTGCACAAACCAGTTCATGCTCACACTCCCGAAGCTACGACAAAGGACATTGAAGAGGACATACAACGATTAACCGACTCCATCGTGAAAACAATCCTGTCGTATTCTTCTGAAATCATGTCCACAGTCAACGTGAGCCCCGAGTGCACCTCGGGGCTCCTCAGGTTGACAATGGCGCTTAAAAGACAAGAACCGTGGGCCCTCAGAAGTGAGTACCATGACTTCTGTATTCTCTGCTTTTAGCTGCCGGCAACTCTGTCCCTTGCCCTTACAAAATTTGAACCTCTGAGGACCTCGATCAGGGAATTTCAGAATTCTTTCATTTTCTTTTTTCTTGATGTTTTTGATCTGAGCAAGTGTGTATACGACGTAAGGCGAGACTAGTCATTTAGGAATATTTTGGCCTGATAATTATGTTAATGCTATGAGATTCGTTTCACAACACACCCCTTTGGAGGCTAAAATACTCGGCGAGACAAGTAGTATACAGCCTGCAATGATAGCTTTCGCGAATATTAACACCTTAGCTTAAGTTCGACGAACGACCGTATTAAATTACCAACATTCCCACTTACAGACACTAACAGCAGATTGGATACAGTTATTCGAGAGTGGAACATTTGAACAATGCGCATCACACGCGTGCGCTATGATATTAATAGAGTCAAAATTGTCGCTGAATTTGCCTAGTATTTAGTAGAATTCAGGATGGTTTGGTGTGTACAGATTTGCTGGAGCCGGAAGTGATTTATCACCACTGCGTAAAAAACAAAAAAAAGAAAGGTAGGAACGGCCAACGTGTTCACGAACTCTAGCAGGTGACATGTGCCAAGAATTTGTAAATGTTGTTCTTGCAACTGGAGTGGGCTCTCGTTATAAGGAGTCTCAAGGGACCAGGAGTTCTGTTGATCAGGAGTTCCATTTACCGAGAGATTCAGCTCAAGCGTACACAAGAGGCTCTTTGGAAAGAGGCAGATGCTTTATTTCCAATAGCATATAATAGGTGCACCAGATCTGATTACGAAGCTTCTTCTTAACAATGTATTACTTGCATGTAACCGCTGACTAGTGTTAGCAGGAGGAAACGTAATTACAAAAAGAGAACAAGTAAGCGGCATAATCGTGTTGCTGTCGAAAATTTACACCAGCAGCAAAGTAAAAAATATATATAATATAATATTAGCTGTGTTTATCTGGTTGAGCAGGTTTGGTGCGGAGAAGGTTTATGTGGGCCTGACAGGCCGATGTGTGAACATCAGATTAAAGGAGCACTTGTCATCATTAAAAAAGGTACGGGGGCTTTGCACTTGCAGGTTCATTGTAGAGAGTGTGGGTGCCGACAGATAGAAAGAAATACAGATAGTTTGTTCTGGCATAAAGATCAAACTACTAGGGAGCTTATGGAAGCCTATCATATCGATAGGGAAAGGGAAAGATGTGTTAGTAAGCCGTCTGTCGCACTTAATAATAAAGAGTTAAGATTCTTGCAAGTCAGTGTCTCACGTTAGCTTGAGTTTGACAGATATAGGCTTCTGTTGATTTTTATTTGTTTTGATGACGGTACGATTTAGGCCTCGTGTGGTTCGACACGTCACCCGAACGGCTACTGCCGCGCGTGTACAATCGCTTTTTAGTTGCCCTGTCGGCCATGGTTTATGTGTATTTCCTTGAAATAAAATTCAGTTGTGAGTCAGCGCCACTGTGTCGTGTTCTTCTTTGCCTGTGTCCTTGTCCATCCAGCGCGGTTATTTTCCTATACGTTAGACTACATCGATGTCATCCTCGTGCGCCGGGGAGGAGGTGTGCAATGAGGCACTATAAGGCACATCAACGTCACCGCTGACGTCACGAAGAGCAGCTCTCTTGGCTGCCCGGTTTAGTTTCTGTTTCGAATATTCTCCTTATTAGCAGGCGCAGAGGAATCTAGAAGTGCCACTTCTGCGATCTAATGCGAAGGTTGCAACAATTTTCCTTTCAGAGGATATGACGGTTAAGTGCTCTCGTAAAACGCTAAGGGTATTATTGTAGGCAATTATGGGTGCAGCGCTTGGTAGCCACTGAGTACCGATTTTTTTTCCTAATAAACATTTTGCCTCTCACAAATATGGTTCTAACACAGGTCTTCATTACAGTCTTCTATGAATGACAGTGCATGCAATTCTATCATTGGCAGTGGATGCAATTCGCGCAGCCTATGGCAATTTAATATAACAAGAGACACCTCCAACGACGCGAAAGAATGCGATTGCATTTTACAAAGCGTCGAAGGCACTAGTATACCGTAATGTTCAATGATATGCGGACGAATTCGCTCTTTTCTTGCTAAAACTGAAATAAATCATCGCAGAATTCGTTCCGCGCATTTGTTGCTAACTTATTTACTCTGTCACTTCTTATTGTAACTCTATCACGGCTTACCACGTGCCGGAAGATGGTTGCACCGTTACACTCGTAGCCATTGTGGCAGTTCATGGTCTCATACACGCTGTAAGAAGAACAGGTGCTCCGACGGAAGTGCGCGGCGCGTCTCACTAATGTTGGGACGCCGCTAGGGGGCGCACGCAGCTAGGAGGCTGGGCGGCTGGGGCGCCGGGGGGCCAGACATTCCCTGGCCACCGTTCTGGGAGCGCGCTTTGCAGCATGTGTTTTTTTCAGTGCCTGCGACTGTTTTTTGGGACAAACCTTAAGCCACTGTATCTACGTTACTAAAACTTAAAATGGGATTTTTAATTGCTTAGGTGCATTGCTGCATTGTCGAAAGAAAAGGGCATATTATTCTCTCAGTGCCGCACTGACAGTTATTAAACATCCCCGACGGAAAAGAGACTATAGATCAATGCAACTTGTAAACACAAAAAAGAAAGAAAAAAAAAAGATGTCAATCGATGTGCAGAAGGCACGTACGTACCCATGTGGCCTATCTCGTAGCCTAGTTTTACACTAGCGTAGCCATATTTATCAAATTTGCTCTTCTGGATGTAGTGACTAGAACAAATTTATTATGCACTGCAGTCCATGAACTTGTGACATACGCCGGGTCAAAGCGCTTCTCGCACCCGTACTCTCCTGGTCGCAGGACTTGGTCTCCACGTTCGAGAGCATCCTACGAACCATGCAGTCGGCTCTTTTCACTGAGCATGGAAACTCCGTCTTCGCACATGCAAGACCCGCTGTTGCAATTTCGTGCGAATCACTTCTTGCCTATAATCCATCTCCACCAAGCAACGTCGCAGCTCGAGATGCAGACTTCCCTTCCCTCTCTTGAGATTCAGACTGTTTGTCTGAATTTTTAAGCGCTTACCAAGAATGACGATGATAGTTTGCTCAATTTTGAAGTAAACATTGCTTAACCAAGACCTTACCGTCTGTCAGCGCCCCTTGTCGGTGACCGCTTCAAGGATCGACAGACGCCGTCTGCTGTCGTGCACTGTCGGAGAAATTATCGTTTGTTTCGGCGCCTGAGGAATTTTAATCACTATAATGGAACGCATAAATGGTAAAAAAATTGTTTAAATTTTTTCGACGCGCTTTGTGTACAGTTACAATTACACGTTCGAATTACCCGCTTTTTCAGCCTCCTAACTTGTGCTGCCGTGCAGCCATGCAGACGTGAAACACCACCATTAGTCAGACGCGTTTCTCACCAGTGGTCCCGGCGTCGTCGGAGCACCTGTTCTCTTACACCATGGTCTCATAGGTAGATCATACGGTAGCTACTTGTTGCGTTAACACAAATGCCCAGTGTCGCCGAAGATGGCTTTAGAGAGGTTCTTTGAAGACCAGCACAGACCGAGTGGCACATATCCAGCGCTCCAAGTCGGCGTCAAGGAGTTTCATTGAACAGCGGTTCCTATAACGCAGTCGCGCATCTACAGCGACCCATGTTCCCTCTGCACAGCAGCCCGATGCACTACCCATTCGAACATGGACTACCCAGTGACCCGGGTAGGCGGGAAAACGGTTGGATAGATAGATAGATAGATAGATAGATAGATAGATAGATAGATAGATAGATAGATAGATAGATAGATAGATAGATAGATAGATAGATAGATAGATAGATAGATAGATAGATAGATAGATAGATAGATAGATAGATAGATAGATAGATAGATAGATAGATAGATAGCCACCGGCAAATGCGGGAAGTACCATACGAATTCTAACGCATTAAAAAAAATCTCGCACCTGTTTCAACTTTACGCTAAAAAAATTTTGTCCTCATATGAGCTCTAATACTTCGAATTTGTTCGCAGTGATCCTCGCAAACGCCTTCGTACCGAACAATGTACTGGAGTACAGCGTTTCCAACCTGGGTGGCTACGAACAATGTTTACGAACGGTTGCGCCTACGCATGACACGTCAACCGCACTGAGAGGACAGTACTGCACTATGACTTTCAGACTTACCAAACTTTTTGCGAAAAATTTGGTGAAAAAATTCAACGCCATCGGTGACCTTCAGGTAGTAATCTCTTTTTCTTTCTGTCTCTCTCTCTCTCTCTCACTTTCTTAGCAATGGGCGAGATTTAAAAAGGCCCTCAACCCTCCGAATACTCAATTATTCGAGCATTACAATTGCCGCGTAAAGTTGCTTACCACGCATATTTGTTTAACGAATGAAACGATGACTTCCAACTTTAGTGGGAGTTATCGCACACTATGCGCAAAGTAATCAACGACGCAGTGTTTCCGTTTTATTTTCTTAACGTAATTTTAGACTACATTTTCGCTGATACAACAGGGGCCTGTCTGAATCCGGGAGCATGTCATAGCTCACAACTAATCCAATTTTCAGCTAACTTGTTCCTTTTTTTCTAGGAAGCACTTTTCTCATGTCCGCCATGTATATACTAAGTTATTCGGCGAGCAGTTTAAACGTGTAATGTGGGAGATATACAGGGTGGTCATATTTAAGTTCAATGGAATTTTTTTAAATCACCTGTGGCAGATAGCATAATTCTTGTCCTTGAGCTGGATTATTCGAAAAGGCGGATAGTGTTAGCACAATAAATCAAAACACATATTCAACTATTTACCAGCAATTCACTAATTACTTTCCTAATTACTTTACGGCACATATTTCAATTTACGAATTTTAGCCGGTGAGTATGCAAGACGTATCAACTGGAAAGGAATTTACACGATGACACAAATTCGAGATATTATTTTGCACAGTGTGGGACAAAGCACATGGGCGTTCAAGTTACTTCTGTGCTTCAATGCATAAAAGAGCGTTTTATTAAAAAAAGTAAGTGGAACAACAGTGCATTTTTACGGCAAGTTTGATGGCGCGTTTCTCCAAACTGGCGCCATTCTGAAAATTCATTCCAAGTGGTCCTTGCAAACTCACCGTCTACAATACGTAAATTAGAATATCTGCCATAAAGTAATTAATTCAAAAGATAATTAGTAGATTTTCGTTAATTAGTTGAATAGGCGTTTCAATTTCTCGTGCAAGTAATGCCCGTTTTTCTGAAATAACCAGCTGTTATCTGCAGGAGGCTATTTTTTTAAATTCCGTAAAACTTTAAAATGATCACGCTGTATAGGGTGTCCCAGCTAACGTTACCCAACTTGTTCAACGAAAAAAAAAAACAGTAAAAACACAAGGTGAAAGATACGACTTTAAGACCTATGGCGTTCGGTAGTCTCACGACCGAACAACGTTTGTCCTATTATCGTATTTTGCACCATGTTTTTTAACCTTCTTTTTCGTTCAGCAGCTTGGCTAACGTTAGCTGGGACCCGCGGTATTGGACACAATGCTAGTGCAGTCTTTCCTTTCCTTTAAGGGAAGGGTGGGGAGGGGGTTGGGGTTTAGAACTAAGCACAACAGAGAAAATCCAGGCTTCTTCGTCAGCAGAGCAACGTACAGTGTTTATCACTGTCTATGAGATAGGAATCATGCGCCGGAAGCACTAGCACGAGCTCAACTGTGTGTGCACGGCTAAATGTCTGGCGTTGTCAAAAAAAAAAAAACACGCATAAACGCCATACGCTCTTGTATGTCACCCAGGGTCGTTTCGATTTGTATGCGTTGCCGGACAAGATCAGAGGACGAGATTACGCATTCCTGTTGGGAATTTGTGGTCCTTCGACATGCAGTCAGGGGGAGCTAGGGGAGCTCATCCGTGCAGGTAAGAGGCCGTTATCGACAAATATAATTCAACTACCAGTGGAGCTCATAGCTCTGCTGGACGAGTAACTTCAGGTGTTGAGGCAACAAACATTGAGCGCTATTTTTATCGTTTGTTCTCGTTGCAGTTTCTTCGACGTACGGATTTAATACCACAGTTAGAGGCTGCCGCATTCGAACGGCCAGAATAGTTACCACCTTCCAAGTGGTGAGCATGTAAGTGTCGAAAAAAGAAGAAAGAAAGAAAAACAAGCACATACGCGTCCCCTTCCAGCTTACGTGTGCTTTGATTTTTTTGTGCTTGACTTGCAGGAGCATATTGGGCTTTATAGCTCTGCTCGTTGTTGCCGGAACATCCGCTGACTACCTCACACACAGAATATTGCGTTCTGACGAAACCAACAAGTATGGTGAGAACTTTCACTTAATTCAAACGCAAATTAATTCAGTGCCCTTGGCAAAAGTGCTCCAACCCGTTCAAACTTTCTTTCGATGTTTGAGGTATGAAAGTATATATGAAAATTGTCTTGACTTGGAGCCTCCTGTACGAAGAGAAAAACAATTGGCGAAGCCGTCTGTCGCGTCAGTTGGAGTGTTCTATGGGACTTTACAAAGTTCCCACTCCGCTTTCAGATTGCTTCAACAGCGTGTCTAGAACGACCGCGAAGTTGCTCCAAAACTGCCGTCTTCACACACAGCAACAAAATTAAGTGCAAACTTGCAATATGAGTAAAAGCTTTCTGGTGAGGTGGTGCGTTTATTGGGGCCGAGGCCGAGCGCCTTCGACGAGTGGCTACCAAACCCGATGATAAGGCGAACGTGAGTTCGCGGGTTCAGTTCGTATGCATGCTTACTGCTTTTTTGCCCTAATTTGGTCTAGTTCACTTATTAGCCACCCATCGTCACCGCTCACGCCATAGCGAAAATTTCGAATAATAAAGCTTAGGAGTCGCGCCGCGTGGTGGTGCAGTGACAAAGCTCTAATTACTGGGTACGTAGGTGCTGCATGCAGACCACAGAGTAAGACAGACGGGATCGCCGAGTCACCAGATAAGACAGTGCAACTTACGTCTTGGCAACTCAAGCTTTGTCAAGCAACACATAAGCGTCGTTGGAGAAATGCAAGAAAATGCAAAGAGGTTAACCGGATGCTTGTCCGGTGTGCTATCCTGCGCTAGCAGAAGGGGATAAAAAACACACCTGTCGACCTGAGGTACTTTAGCAACGCCCTTGTTGCTTTCTGTGCCAGCGACGCGCACGGCCATGTCCCAAAAATGTTCGTTACCAAAAAGCCTTGGACCTAGCCGGTTTAATGTTCTCCAGAAAGGGCGACGCGGGACGTTGCAACGGTAACAAAAGGTACAGAACGTGTTCAATAGTCTCTTCTGTCTCGCATAAGTCACATATAGCTGCGTCGTCCACTCCAATGCGGAAACAGTAAGCCTTTTGTAAATGCCACCTCGATCCAGAGGCAGCAGCAAAACAATTTGGAATCGGAGCATAAAATTCGTTATGGAAGTTGCAGCTTTAAAGAATGATCCAAATTATGCAGACGTCAGTTAGAGAGACTGCGAGTCGAGCTATAAGCGTGCGTCATAGTTCTAGTCAGTAGATAAAGTTACCTTGAATCGTTGGTTCTCGATATGGGTATGAGAACCACTCACGTTCCTTCTCGGGCGGACCGGGTAGCCACGTCGTCAAAGCCATCACCGGTATGTCCTGGGAGCGATTAAAATTCTGTGTCGTGTCCTTTATCGAGAGCTTATGGTGACCCTTTCTCATCGCCTTGTTGTTTAATAACTGCACTTCTTATCTAGTATACCAATTGCCAATTTAGGCATACAGGGCTAAGTGCAAGCTCTGAAGGGCTGCCTTAGAATTGAATAATATGACCAATTCGCGAGCTAGCAGCCTCTTGTAGGACGAATTTTACAGCAGCACAGGGGGCAGCAAGTTCTGTAGTCATTGATAGTTGGTTGGTTGGATAACGCGTTTACTACAAGCGGGGTTAACCTGGCAGTCTGGTCTGGCAATTGCTCCGCCCGTGCGTCTCTTTCGGTGCTCAGGAATCTGCTACCACATGTACTCGTATATGAGTTCCACGTCGCGTAGATATGCTATTAGAAGGTGTCAGACCTCCTTGCGAACTATCCTCGGCGCTTCAGGGAACATTATCTTCCACACATGGGGTTGTAAATCATCTTGTTTACAGGTTGTCAAGGACAGTCTTCCTTTCGTCATTGTAGCGCCGGTAGAACCAAATGAAGTGTTGTTACGGTATATACGACAGTTTAAACTAAACTGGGAATAGCGTAGCCGAAATGACAACGGCGCCAGTAATGGACGTTGGACGGGACCGACCCACCGATATAGATATGTATTCGTTCCCCCCCATACGTCGTCTTCAATAATAGTAGCCTTGTATCGGCCTTCTTCGTTATTCCTGAGAAAAAGTAGTATAGCACACCAAGGGCTGTTGGAGACACCAAAAGGGGGACAACGGTATCGCGCCTGGTGTACGCATGTCCTTATACAAGACAGTCTTGATGAGTGACGATAAGTTCTGAAATTGTATATTGAGGGCTTTGTGGGAAAAAGAGGGCCAGGTGATGATAGGGAATGCGGGAAATATGACAAATATGTGCGCTGAGGCAATCAACAGCGATGTGTGTTGGGAATTGGTGATCTCTGGCAAGTACAATTGGTGTACATCTCTTTTATGTTTTATTATTTTTTTGTTTGAGTACTTTAAAGGTCCGGAGGATTTATTTATTTATTTATTTTCATTACTGCCAGTCTCGAACAAGACCATAGCAGGTGGGCATTCATACAATTCCAGCTGTAGAACAAGCAGAACCGCAATGAACAGCCTAACAGTGATTACATAGAGGACTTATTTTTTTTTTCACACACAGAAAGTTTCAAACGTGGCTTTCTTGAAGGCGATATCATCAGTGATTGCAGCAACGGAAGGCGGGAGATGAGTCCAGTCGTATGAAGGAACCAGAAAAAAAGATTGGTTCAGCATGCGGCAACTCCGACTTCGAATTTGCGGTCACTGCGAGAAGAAACATAGGTGGGAGGATGCTCGGTTATCGCATGCTTTCGAGAGCATGCGATAAAGCAGCAGTGACCGGATCCCGGACAGAACCGACATACTCTAGCTTTGGTCCCACCAGGTACTTATAAAGTAAAAGCTTCACATGATAAGGAGTGGAACAGAAATTTCGGCGCAAATGCTCAAGCAATAACCAGCAAGTTGAAGCATTTAGAGGAAGTCCCAAACACGGGCGCAGTGCCTGGCCTTGTAAGCTCTCCAATGAGCGAACATTAGGCTTGTATGTACTAGATATCACTGGCAAGCTGTAGCGGGGAAAAAAAGAAATTCTGACAGAACCCATCTCACAATGAATGTTGACGTTGATGCGATTATCACTGGTGCAATGTAGCGACATCATCGCATTGCCGCTGCAGAGAGCCGTTATGTATATGAGGCTTGTATGCAGCTGGGCTCGATCCTCTCTCGTGCTTCCCACAGAACACGCTGCGCCATCTAGCGAGGCCACCGCCAAGTCCGCGTGGCGCATGCGTGAATATATCTTCAGACAAGATTGTCTGAGTGTACAGTAGTGAACAAAAAAAGATATATTTTTGCATTTGGTTCCTGTGCGGTAAATTGCTCATAATTTTGGTGCTGCGTTATGCCAACCTAGTGAAGTAATATACTTTTGAACACGAACTGTCGTCTTACGTTATTTACACCACATAGCCCACCCTCCATGCACACAACTTTAGTATTCGAAAAATGTATCACAATAAAATCGCATATGGGGTGGTAATCTTGGTAATCCAAGTTTTCCGGAATTTTTAAGAAATCGCCTGTTGGAGATGACATATTTCTATTTCTTGAGCTGGATTGTTCAGAGACGCAGACATTACTTGCACAAGAAATCGAAACAAATTGTCAAATAATTTAAAATATTCGCTAACTTGTTAACTAATTCATTTACTGTACATATTGCAATTTACGAATTCTAGCCGGTGAGATTGCGGCGTTTGTGCAATTTTGTGCGTCCGTGCATAAAGGGACGTTTTGTTAAGAAACTAACTGGAACGCCAATGCATTTCTCCGCAAAGTTCGGGAATTAATATCTCGAAACTGGCGTCATTCCGAGAATTCGTCCCAAGTGGATCCGCCTTGCGAACTCCACCGCTACGATTTGTAAATTGCAATATAGGCCATTAGGTAATTAGTTGAAAAGTTAATTAGTTCATTTTTGTTAATTATTTAATTTTGCATTTCAATTTCTTGTGCAAGTAATGTCCGCCTCTCCGAATAGACCAGTTCATGAACGAGAATTGTGCTTCCTGCCACAGGCAACCTTTAAGAATTTTTGAAAGTGTTCGCTGAAACACCCTGTATAACAAGAGACGAACGGACGCGGAAAAAGAAAAAAAAGATACGCGCATGCATGACTCGCATGAAAAAATCGGAAAAGGGGCTTTAGTGAGCACCATGAAATGAACAAAGCAGAGAGTGGAGCTTTAGGGCACCGTCGATGAACAAAATGCTATCCATCCCTGTGGTGCGCCAAAGGGACAAAGATGGATAACAGATGGCTAGGCATCCTGATCAGCCTATCTTTATGTCCCCTGCCGGACGAAGGCCACTCCCAGCAATCTTCCAGCTTGACCTCACTGCTGTTGCGAACGGTGATATCCGAGCGTCCATGATGGGTTCCATGTGTGGTGCCGTGCCAGGTGCCGAGAGGAGGAGATATCCAGGGAGATTAGAAAACTGTTTTATATACACTGTACATGGTATATTACAGGATGGGCTCCATGATATTGGAGCCGTCTACGTGCTAACATCTTTGCATGTGGTAGCGTTTACATCTCTGAGCGTTCTACATGGTCGAGCGTGCTCTACATCGTCAAGCGTGCTCTACATGGTCAAGCCTCCAGCCTCCTACATGGTGAAGCGTCTCTCACAACACTCAAGTCCCCTGTTTTATCCCTTTCGTTTCCCTCTTTCACTCGACGAGGGAACACACTGTAGTTCTTTTAGCCAATCAGCATCTTGGATCAGGTGGCCATATCCCGCACGTGATGTGTCGTCGTTTCCCGCCGGGCTCCGCCTCCAATCTTGTTAGGTCGCCCCCGAACACCGGCAGCGGTTGACACCTTGGGAACCGAACGTTCATGTCGTTCCCCCGGGATTGCCAGACGCGGGCCCCTTTCAAGATTCGCCTCTCCATAGTGGTCAGTTCGCGGAACCAGGTGGGGCGGTGGCTGTCTCGAAAGTCAGCAGTCGGCGTAGCGTCGTCGTGGTTCGGGCGGCGCTGGTAATTCACGGGACCGCACCAAGGGGCGACGCTGCCGTTTAGCCACGCATGAGGTAGCCCGGAGACCAACTGCTAATCCCTCAGTCCCAGGTGACAATTCTCGGCCGCGAGAAAGGGCGCCAGGTTGGCACGTCTGAGTCGGCGCCGGCCTCCTTTGTCCCGAGGGACCGCCAGACACAACAGCACCCCCGCCGCCAGATGATGCATCGGGAGGTCGAGTTGTTTCATGCAGCTCGGCCGGTTTGATGCCTGCTTCGCTCAAAGCCATGGGGCCGCTGCTTCCAGGAATGATGATCTTCCCGCCAAAGGCCTCTTCATAGGTGGGCTCAGACTGGGCTGCAGAAATGACAAGCTCCAAGCTCCAAGGAGCGACCTTTGTCAGCCACACACAATGCTGCAAGCGCCACTGCAAGCCCCTCTCATCGCCAGACTTTATCAATTCCAAAAATCTGACTGCCCCTATCTCAAGAAAACCCTGAAACACAAGGTGCGCGTTGATCCGGACAAGTACCAAAAAACTTCCGATGATGTGTCTTCGCAAATAGACACCGACTGGGTTTATGTAATGAAGCTAAGTAATTATGAATTAGAGCTTCCACAGATCAGGAAGGCGAAGGGAGAGCTGGCCTTCACTAATTCGCATTCTGTAACACTTAGCACAAAAGAGCTACATAATCATTACATAATGCTGAAAATGCCGAATCAACAAATAGGAAAACCATCTACCACGTGCCCAAATTGGCTCACAAGGCCTGACTTATTCTGCATTTGCCCTATCGCACTTCGAAATTGTGCTGCTTTAATGCTAAGCTCGATCTGAGCAGATGGCCCTATCTTAACCAACGGTACCCAAGAAGTAAAAGTCGCTCACAACATATTCCCAAAGAAATGAAAGACAATGAACGCAAACTACAAAACGTGCCCTGAAAGAAAATCCCAAAGAAAACACGGCGCGTCATTAACTCGCGCAAAAGCGCAGGTCATCAACTTGCGCAACCTGCGCGTGACCTTCTAAACTATTGCAACCTTGACACTAAGTCTATGGCTGACACCTGGTTTGCAATTCAATTCTTTATCTGTCGCCGCGTACACACTCCCCTTTAAATCGTGGGTCTAACCTGAGCCGAAAAGGTTAACAACATACCAAAAAACTGCGGCGTTCTTTACGCCTGCCAAACTATCAAAGCTCAACTAATCTCGGGCAGACAGAATACAAAAGAAGAAAAAAAATCCTACCCGTCTTCCTGTTTTCTCAATTTTCGGGCCGCAAACGCACCCATTTCTTTCAAACGCACTCGAGGGGGTCGCGCATTCCGGGGATTTCGCAAGGTGCTGTCGCGAAGAAGGCAAAAGCCGCTGATTTGCCTGACACACCTTGTAGCTGCGACTTTAGGACAGCCGCTTCCAAGTGTTGGGAGGGGGATGCACTGACAGACCCGTGCGCGTACTGTCCCATTATCTGCTACGCAGACCCTTTTCTTTTCCCCCGCGAGTGATCGGCCATTGCAACAGCCTACAGGACGTTTCCCTTTGTCCCTCTGCTTACAATGCGCTGTACGCGAGGCGGTTAGGCGACAGTTGCCATCCCTCTGTCTACAGTGCACTTTACGCGTTGCGGTCAGGTGACGGTCACTACACCTGAGTCTTCGGGAAACTCTCCGTTTCGCGACGCGTGTCATGCCGATCCCCGATCTTAGGAAACGCCTAAGCTTGGGGTTTGTCCTCCGTTGCTTTTTCACCGTCTCTGGCTGGATCGTGACCTTAGCGCATCTACTAATGTCGCCTTGGCGCTTCGCAAGTTTGACTCTAAGCGCCTCCAACGCGTTCGCTTTTCTCGTCCTGCGCTTACGCCTTTTTCGTTTGGCATGCTTCGCAGAGCCTGCGGCATCGGCACACGCACTTGAAATTTCATTACCCTTTTTGGTTTCACAGTGCGACTGCCGTTCTAATAGAGCATAACCAGATTTGATCTTTGAGCATGTTAGCTCGTCATCAAGTCTATCTTCAGCTGGCCTAGCTCCATCACTGCCGTCGATAGCATGCAAAACTTCTCGCTGGCCTTCGAAGTCGGCCCTTGCTTCCGAAACAGCCTCGCTAAACGGCGGAACAAGTGCTTCTTCGCGCTTGTCACTATTTCCGTTAACGACGGGCACCACAGCCCTCTCAGCGCTGTCTGAACAATCTTTGTCACTGCCATCTTGGCCTTCGAAGTCGGCCCCTGGTTCTAGGGCGGGAAAACCACCACTCTCTTCGGTGACCGCATTCACCTCGCTTCCGGCTACTAACACGTCTAACTCATCACTGCTTACAGCTGCCTCTGGAATCGCTCCATGGTCCTGTGACCGCTGCTCAATAGGGAATAAGCCTATCAGTCTCTGAGTCTCCTCACGTGCTTTTGCCCTGAAAGCTCCCTTGCTGGAGATTGATTTTCCCGGTTCCCTCAGCATTTGCTCCGACCTATTCGAGAAGCAATGCGTGACCTTGTCTGGCAGGCTGGCCGAAATTGCCGCCGCCGTACGCACTTGGCCTAAAGGGCCTTCCGTTTCTGGTTCGGGTGGTCCCCCGCTCTCTTCGCTTTGTGTGTGTGCCACTTGCATCACACCTTTTCCAAAGCTTTCAACACTAGTCATCTCAGTGCTAATGTTACCTTCGACAGGCTCGGCTTTTTCACTGTCTTTTGGGCCTTCGAAGTCGGCCTGCCATGCTACACCAAAGCGCCTGAACAAAGCCCTCTTAGCCCTGTCGTAGTCGCGCGCTTTCTCCTCGGACAAACAATGCATAAAACACGCGGCGACACTAAACGGGAGAAGTGCTCCTAATCGCTCGGCCCACAAGTCCCGGCTGACACCCTCTTTCTCACACACTCGTTCAAAACCGGCGAGGAAATTAACAATACCCTCGTCTGTCTCGAAAGTGTGGAGCTGGCGTCGCGCTGTCCGCCATCTGAGCATCTGATTTTCCCGTTCGAGCTCTTTCAACCTAAGAGCGTGCCGTCGCGCTGCCTCTTGCTCGCGCCTCTCGCGAATTTCGGCATCGTGCTTGCGCCTTTCTGCTTCTTCACGCTCGCGCCTCTCGCGCTTCTCAACAGCTTCAAGCTCGCGCCTCCTGCACTCCTCTGCCTTTTGGTTTCTTTCCTGAATTGTCTCCCAAGCTTCATCAGCTTCCTCGACCGTCACCTCTTCTACCTTCATGACGTCGAGAACCGCTTCTTTCGTTTTTGCGGAGTCGACCGAAATGCCTAACTCCTCGCAAATTATAAGGAGGTCCTGCACTCTGAATTTCTCCATAGCGATCTTGTTTGCCTTCAAAATTCACACTTCCTAAAATTCGCTATTTAAAGAAGGTGAATTTCCCAAAATGGTGCCCGCCAGAAAACACACAGTTACTCTCCTAGCAACTAGCTACTTGTACTAGAGAGTTCTGGCGACATGAAGCGCAAACTCAGGCCCTAAGCCCGTCCTTATCGCTACCACATCGGGAGATCGCAGAATTTCCTCTCTTCGCTTGCGAAACAATTTTCCTGGCCTCTCCGGCCTTCTCCCAACTCACTTCCTCATTCTGTAAAAGCTCCAATTGTTGACTTTTGCCTACCGCAGGGCCAACCCAAAATGCCCATCGGCTCACAACTTTTGAGGAGTTCCTGGATTTCAAACTTATCCGTATTTACAGTGCACCCTGTGTTTCTTCCCCACTAGTAATTCAGCCCACGAGACACTGTATTCTTGGTCTGTGAGACAAAATCACTAACAACATCAAACACCATTAACGACTTAGTCACCTGCGCTAATGAGTCTGGCGAAAAGAGAAGCAAACACGTAGCACTCACCACACCGATGTAGCCAACGCAGGCCGATCCCATAAGCTGCCAGCCACTGTTGCGAATGGGGATTTCCGTGTGTCCATCAAAGGCTCTATGTGTGGTGCCGTGCCAGGTGCCGAGAGGAGGAGATATCCAGGGAGATTAGAAAACTGTTTTATATACACTGTACATGGTATATTACAGGATGGGCTCCATGATATTGGAGCCGTCTACGTGCTAACATCTTTGCATGTGGTAGCGTTTACATCTCTGAGCGTTCTACATGGTCGAGCGTGCTCTACATCGTCAAGCGTGCTCTACATGGTCAAGCCTCCAGCCTCCTACATGGTGAAGCGTCTCTCACACACTCAAGTCCCCTGTTTTATCCCTTTCGTTTCCCTCTTTCACTCGACGAGGGAACACACTGTAGTTCTTTTAGCCAATCAGCATCTTGGATCAGGTGGCCATATCCCGCACGTGATGTGTCGTCGTTTCCCGCCGGGCTCCGCCTCCAATCTTGTTAGGTCGCCCCCGAACACCGGCAGCGGTTGACACCTTGGGAACCGAACGTTCATGTCGTTCCCCCGGGATTGCCAGACGCGGGCCCCTTTCAAGATTCGCCTCTCCATAGTGGTCAGTTCGCGGAACCAGGTGGGGCGGTGGCTGTCTCGAAAGTCAGCAGTCGGCGTAGCGTCGTCGTGGTTCGGGCGGCGCTGGTAATTCACGGGACCGCACCAAGGGGCGACGCGGCCGTTTAGCCACGCATGAGGTAGCCCGGAGACCAACTGCTAATCCCTCAGTCCCAGGTGACAATTCTCGGCCGCGAGAAAGGGCGCCAGGTTGGCACGTCTGAGTCGGCGCCGGCCTCCTTTGTCCCGAGGGACCGCCAGACACAACAACGGATAGAGCGCAAACTATCGACTGGTTTTATTTGTGTTGAAGCCACAATATATAGGCAGCTTTAACACGTGCCACGAAAAGGAAGGGGGGGGGGAATCAGAGAGGGAGGGGGGGGTTGCAAATCAAGCCCACCTCGAATCAACAGAAGCTGCACAGAAAATTGTTTTCCGCTTGATACAAGGTAACCGAAGTGTCACTTACGCAAGCATCGCCTTTTTTCTTGATATAAAAAGCTTCTAAAAGCTCACGGGCTGTTTTGTCATTACTCCTGCCTAAAATCTTAATGCTATGAAACATAGGCTCATATCATTTGCATGCAATGAGCGGGCAAGTGCGCTCCTTATCTTTTTCTAATTGACAAAGCTTGCTCCCCCGCGCGTTCACTTATGCAACGCCCTGTTTGGCCTCCATATACCCGTCCACATTTGAGCGGGATTTGGTAATTACGACGCCCGTGGCACATTTCACGTATGGTTCGGCATGCTTCATTCCGCAACCGCTTCGTCGAATTCTCCGCTGATCCTCGGGCATAACCCAGACAGCTTTTTTAGAGCGGAAAAAACCACCGGGACGCATGTCTGTTTGCCACTTTTTTATGTTGTGGGCGACTTTGTGCATATATGGCACGAGACAATATCGACGTGACAATACCGACGGCGACTTAACAATTGCTAGTAGGTACAGCGGGGGCGTGGCACTGCGGTTCCCGTGACTTTCGCTAGGAGGCACCTCCAGTAGTTTCTGCGCAGGCGCGAGTACAAGAGTGTGCGAGAGAGAAAATCTGGGGGCTTTTCTTCATTGAAATTTTGCTTAGGTACTACGGCGGAGAACTTTGGTCCTTTTGTACAACTGTGGCTGCTGTTAAGGGATCGATGCTATTCCTAAATAAACGCATCACTGTTTTGATGATCCAAATATAATCTAACTATCATGGAGGGAGCACTCTACCTGAGTGCAGCAGTATTTTTTTATTTGGTGTGGTGCTACGCTGCGCTCCGCAACACCACAACGACCACCGCTTCGCGTCGGCGCCCGGCACCGCGGCTTCCACCGCGGCATCCGATTCGTCGTCAATTTCACAGGTTCAATGATCCCCTCACGACTATCGCACGATTTCCTATGTTACCGCTGGAACAAAGAACGCAACTCACCGGAAACATCGTAGGAGCACGAGAGCAAAATTTGTGCACGGCGCCATCAACGCAAACGTACATGCCGGCTAGCCTAGGCACAAACGCCTACAAAACGAGCAAAGGAAGTTCTCTGCCGTAGTACCTAGGCAAATTCAGATATGCAAGGAGCAAAAGCCCCAGATTTTTTCTCTCGCACCCGCTTGTACTCGCACCTGCGCAAAAACTAGTGGCGGTCCCTCCACGGACCGTCTCGTTCAAAAGCCTACGTGCGACACCACCACTACTGTATGGCTTTTCGCCGCTAGAACAAACGCTAGAATAATAAAGCGCGGGTGGCATGGCCCAAACACCGCCAGACATTCAACGCACCTTGTAAAAAGTCGCTGAATGATTTGGTCCCTAGGCACCTATACGCTCCTATAGGAGCTGCGCTCGGCAAGGTCGCTTTGTCGCTGCGTCTCCACGATTGCCATGGCAACACGTGTTAAGCGAAAGTCACGGGACCCGCAGTGCCACGCCCCCGCTGTACCTACTAGCAATTGTAAAGTCCCATACCAACGAGGTGTCACAAAACGTATCCACCTAAATACCGGTGTTTGCGCTAGGCACAATATGTATGCGTAAACAATAGCAATTTATATATTGCAGAAAATGGACAGGCGGCAACGTGACGACTCCCATTACAAAGTAGTTAAAGGGGCATTGCAACGCGTTAAATTTGAACAAGGTAATGAAGTGTTAGCTATTTGTAGACATTGTTAAAGTCAAGGACAGCACAAAGAAACTGAGAGGGAAATTTAGATGCAATGGATGGAAGCAAAAAAGAATATGGTGATTTACAAAAAGGGCCAGAAAAAAAACAAGGGAAAATCTGTATGATACCTTGCTATTTGAGGCCTGAACTGGTGGCCTGAGGACAAAAACATACCGGAGCAAATATGTCCCACAGGATAAGGCATGTGTGTGCTCCAAAGAAAAAAAGAACAGAAAAATATGCCCAGCAACGACTTCGCACATCGTAACCGAATGACCAGATATGACCAAGCGAGATCCGTAGGGAATGTCCACCTACCAGAAATGTTGGGCTTCGATGTAAATGGAAGGATTAACTGGTAAGCAGTTGGGATAATTAATAGAAGTGACTATTGGTGGAAAAAAAGCAGGTAGGCTATTGACAGAATCGGAGTCATTGCAAATGTTTATAATGGTACAGTTAGTGATAGAGGTTCTAGATACAAACGTTAAGTTCGAAACCAGATAGACAAACGGCGAAATAGCGATAGATGTAATAAAACCTGATTAAATCGAACTTAGGAGACCATTTTCGCCCACGCCCTTTCAAAGTGGATTTATTTATTTTACAATACTGCTGACTCCAGTGGGAGTCATTGCTGAGTGGGTAACAAACGATTATTACATCATGACGTCTCTCAGTGGGCAGTAAGAAAAGAAAAAAAATAGACAATCACATCATGAAAACATATCTACAAATAAGTATACATAGATAAAAAGAAGAGGACTAACGTGTACAATTGAGCATGTTTACTGGTTGATGCCAGTAAACATCATCACCATCATCATTAGTGGCTGTGTTCGACGCTCCGTCCGAGGCAGAGCATCGCCTGACCACTCAGAACGCGAAAGCGTCAAAAGGTATAAGCAGCGCGAAAAGGCATCGCTACTAGATAACGGCCCAGCTTACCAAGTGAAAACTGAAGAGGTTGTAGCGTCTTTCCTCTAGGAGGCCCTGTATCAAGGGTCATGTCAATATTGTCGTCACCAGTCTGCTTCGGTTATCACTTGCACTAATGTTTACCTTACACAAACATATCGCTTCATCTGCTGACGCTTTGTTTAACAGCCAACGAGGCTGCATATACTGCACAATGCTTCCCATAAATTTGATTCCCAGATTGTGTAGGAAAAGTTTATTTTACTTTATCCTGAAGCCGACAGACTGCTCACAGATGAAAGTGTGCCTGAGATTATTTCTCTGTGCACGAGAATCGATGCGCAAATTGGAGAAACCCACGAACGACAGTAATATACACAAAATTTCCAGACTTCGATCATCTACGTGTCTGCAGAAATGTGAAAAGAAAATGAAATTTAACCTTCATCTCTGTGCGAGTGCCATGAATCGTTTGGCAATTAGCGGCAACCATTTTGTCAAGCTAATAAAGGAAAGTAGGAACACGTCATTCGGTATTGGCCTATGCAAATAACTATTTCATGTTTACAACAAGATTAATTTATTGGAAATGAGGCTATTGGACATCAGCTGTTATCCAGACACGTGTACTTGAAAAGTTTGTTCGATATGTGTCCTTAAAGGCAGTATAAAAAAAAGGTAGTATAACCTAGCTTCCTAAATTTATAACAGTCCGTGCTAGAGCACTGCACGGGCTCGGGCTTACCCGAAAGCCCGGGCCCGGCCCGGCCCGTGGGCCGGGCCGGGCCGGGTAGAGCAGTTTTTTGACGAGCTCGGGCCGGGCTCGGGCACGGGGTGTGCTTTTTGACCCGGGCACGGGCCGGGCTGAGGTTTTTTGACGCGGGCCCGGGCCGGGCTCGGGCGTTCTGGTGGTGCGCATGTAACGTGCAGCGAGTTATTCTCGGGCCTCGCAACTCTGAAAAACATGTATTATTCGTTCTCGGCCGGGTTCGGGCCGGTTTCGAGCCGGGCTCGGGTCGGGCTCGGGTATAAGTTAAAGGGGTGGCGGGCCGGGCCGGGCGGGTAACGTAGATTATTGGCGAGGTAACGTAGATTAACGAGGTAACGTAGATTTATGGCGAGGCCCGGGCCCGGGCCTCGCCATAAAAGTTTTGATCGGGCTCGGGCGGGCCGCCCAATGTAGAAACGGGCCCGGGCCGGTCCCGGGCCGCAAAAATCGGCCCGTGCAGTGCTCTCTCTAGTCCGTGCTCATTGCCTCCATGTGCAGATACAGCAAGTTCCATATCCTTCGGACAGCATTCTATCTGTCATCACAGTGTGTACTTTAACAAGGGGCTCACAATAGGAGCTGCGTCATGTGGAAGCAAGAAGACAATTTCACAGCTAGGTGATTTGTAACGTCAATTGAAATAGTTGTCATTGATCAAATACTTTCCGACGAACGGGCACCAGAAAGAAAGCACCACACCATGCGAGAATGGCGGAATGATCACATGAAATACAATAGAACGTTCATGTCACCGTGTCTCTTTCGACTAGTGTCACGCGCTGGTCGTCATTTTTAAGCTGCATGCAAAACGATGTACTAGAATTCTCGATTTGATTACTTTCGTCAAGCTACAGGAAGTTCCGAGGTAGCCGTAATGCCTTTCTGGGTATCTTTTTTGCCTTTCTACATTCCAAATATCTAAAGTACTGCTGGCATACGTCTAGTGCCGCGCAAGAGTGCAGCGGTGAGGGGCTCTATCTGCCCCTATGGAAATTTCTAGCAGCTAGCGTCAGCACTGTTCAGTAAGGGAAACCATGATGCTCTTTTGGCTTGCCTATGTACATTCCAAAATACCCCAAGTCCTGCCGGAATACTCCTTATCATAATTTCACAAATACTTCCAGCATATGCTATAATAGAACTTCATACTCCAGGGGAAATCTTCGGAATATTTTAACTTTTGGCAAGTATTTCATTGTAGCTCTCTACTGGCACATCAAACAGAAAAAATATCTGCTGCGAAAGGTTACTGATAATAGCTTAGAATACTTCGCAGCTTTATTAAGGATAGACCATGCGCCGTCGAAGCCTCGTGGTATCCCTTTGCACCTCGACTTTCCGTACGCACATGCGGGGTGAGATGTTAGTTGAACGCCGATGGATAAAAATAAAGCAAGCCATACTTTATAAGATTTGCTATCCTAAACAAAATGAGCAATTTAATGCTATCGAAAGATGTTTCCAAATCTTTCCTTTCTCTGATAAACAAACGAAACTTAGCATCAATTCTTGACGAGCTTTTATATCGCGCTTCCTTTCATGCAAAAACCAACATGAACCTGGTGCCGCGATCCAAGTCGTCGAGAAGAAGATGCTACTGTTTAATGTGTGCACGAGATTTTAAAATTCGGCACGGCGAAAGCGCCGGCGAAGCCACGTGGTATCCTTTGCACCTCGACTTTCCGTCCGCACATGCGGGGTGAGATGTTAGTTGATTACGCTGTGCCCAGCTTTTAATAGGCATTTCCCTCAGTCGCCGAACTAGTTCCCAGGGTCTTAATTACAATTAGGGTTATTCTCCGATTGGTTGTTCGCAAACACTGGGATATACTATTCCTACGAGTACGACAGAACATTAATTACCGTTATGAGCGCGGAGGGAGATGAATTTATTAAGTAATTCAACTGGGGAGCCCTTACCATGTGTCGTGTTGAGCGTCATCAGTTTCCTGCGCGAAACAAGACTTGCCTGCAAATTATATTTTTAAGTGTCATTCTTATAGCATTTACTTACCTACTTCAAATCTCTTTCAGTTAATATTAACTTCACAATTTCCTGCTTTCTGTCAGATTGTTTCTTAAAATCTTTCCTGAATTCGACCGACGTATGGTGCAAGCTATGCTGCGCCCTATAGCTAAGTGACTGTGGAGGCGGCCGCAAGAGGCTGCAGCCGGAGGCCAAAGTTTATTCTAGCTGGTCATCCATGGTGCCAATTCTTCCAGGGAACAGCAGGTAAAAGTGGACCGCTGGAGCGGGCTCACTAGCGTGCTCTTTCACATGGTTCTCCAATTCTTCCTCAGGGCACTACGAGCTGCTTTAAAAAGTGATTCCGCATTG